>NW_026853855.1:0-104710 GCF_026571515.1 Ruditapes philippinarum
TTATGAAACCTACACCAAGAAGACTAAGGACATTCCTGCATCATCAGCCCCTGTAGAGCGTTTGTTGTTGGTAAAATTTTCCGTCCTGATACTGATAGATGCAGTCTGACTGACAGACGGTTTCATGAAAACTTATGATGCTAAAGTGCAATGCTAAAATATGATAAAGTGATGTGACAGGAACTAAAAGTGTGTTAAAATGATGACTGTTGATGAGCTGGAAATCCTTTGTGTATATAATGTATAATTATATTAAATAGCATTAAGAAACTTTTTTTTATAGTTATACATTGAATGTATTTAATTATCAATCAATTACTTTCTTAAAGTAATTGTAATTTAATTGATTACAGAGGCAAGTCTGAGTAATCAATTGTAATCAATTACAATAAAATCAGCAGGGCATTTTTTGTCAAAATTGTAAAGGGGCCTGGACCGTTTATTAACGATAAATAAAGAACGATATTAGAAAAAAAACGAAAAAAAAAACAACATATAACCAGGTATGACATACAGTACTGGACACGCGAAACCCGCACAATTCGCGTATTCGCGGCGAACTCTCATGCTTTATAACGCGAGCGAATTCGCGGCAACTTGAGACAATCGCCGCGAATTCAACTCGCGGCGATTTTGCCGTGATCATTTGCCGCGATTCGCGGGGAATAATACATGTTCATTTGTATAATAAATGTATATCTATTTATAAGTGTAGTCTGTGAACTTGAAACCAGATATAAGTACGAAAATTAATTAGTAGATCTACATTAAGTTGTATCAAGAAAATCTTGTAATTTGCTAAAATGCCCTTTCTCTATTTATCTTTGATGCCAACAGCAAATATAAATAACCACGGCGAAATCAAATAACACCGTTAAAAACTTTCCGTGAATGGCGGAATCATGACCTCAATGTATAAATGCGACGCAGTACAAGTATGCGGCTCCATCTGCAGGTAAATAGTGTGCATCTACACGTGTAAAACTATTTTTAGGGGGGGGGGGGGTGTACATATTGAGTTTAAAGTAGAGATATAAATATAATATATGTGTAAAAAAGATATTTAGTTACATAAAAAGATACATAATTGATACGACATTAACTTGTTCATTTCTAAATGTAGTGGATCACCGGGAACATTTCGTTCTCTCGGGTGATCATTACTCAATTTATTACACGTTTGTAAAAAATAACACACGCAAGATTTTGTCTGCTATAATTTTCTGAATGGCGGATATTTGCACCCCTGTTTTTAAAAATGTTAAAATATTTAATTGTTAGTTACCGAAAATTATCGCCGATTGTTGAAATTCCATAGCGCTAAAAGACACAAAAACACTCGCGCAAAAAGAAGCATCCATAAATAAAAGGAATATAATGTTTCCATTGTTAAATAATAAATACAAAATTTACACACGAAATGACCTCTGACAAATGACTGGTCGGCTCTTCTGAAGAATCTGTGAATCTTTGATGTTTACACACCTGTAGTTGTTGCCGAATCATCAAAGAAATGCCGACACTCGATTGACTTTCACCTCTTTTTTTATATATCAGAAAAAAAACTGTCATTTCTTTTTGTCAAGGAATGATTACACATGTTTAATTATTGCTCAAGTAAAAAAAATGTTGGATATTGATTGTGTCAATTATTGACATATTATTAATCGTAAGTGCATTTTGATTGTGATATTTTATTTACATTTCTCATCACCTACTTATGCACCTGGCATTTTTTACTCGTGAAATTGAAGGTAAAGAATGTCAATTTAAAGTGATAAAACTTTTGCAATTTTCAAACAATCCATAATTAGCGTATTAGACGTAATAATTAGTTACACCTGTGAATCGGTGCTAAATGTCGCTTTGCATTGTTTCTAAAAAATAGAATATGTGCGAAAGTAAACAATGGATTTAAATTACATTTGTATTATTATCAAAAATAACAATTGGACAATTTGTTATCGTGCGTTCTTTGATGTAGTACAATTACCTTTTGTAATTTCAATCTCGTTTTTATTGTTAACTAATTTTCACCAGCACCTGATTGCTTTTGTTTTTAATATACAAAATGTATACGCTGTACATGTCCAAATGCTATATATTTATAAATATACAAGACGTTTACAAGATTTTTTTTAAAGTTTTCAAAATTAAAGATCACGGGAATTAAGGACCAAGTAGAACTTTCTAATACAATTATTGCTGAAGACTCGCCGTAAATTACGGCGATACATCGCGGCGATTTTTCGTGACCCGCCACGAAATTCGGCGAACTTGCACGCGGCGATGTTTTACCGCGAAGTGTCCCGTCGCGACATAGACTACACTCGCGGCATAACGCGACTTTTGCGGGTTTCGCGTGTCCAGTACTGTAATACCGGATATGTCTCACATCGGCAGATATGACTTTTAATACCGGATATGACAGTGACTTATATTTTAGATAAAGTGGTATCAAGAAAAACAATCAGAAACTTTATAAAATATAAGTCATATTTGGTATCTTCAATCCTTTCTTTAGAATATGCAACGTATATAAGTTCCGCCAAGGATATGACATTTAGAACATGCAACGTATATAACTTGTTACTTTTTCATTTACGGGCATAATTTAATGATTTTTTGCATGTATTATTATTTTAACTTTTTAAATTATGTGACAAAAAAAATACCAAAAAATAAATAAAAAAATTAAAGAAACAAGTTTGAAAACAACAAATCATATCAATTTGGTATCTTCAATCCGCCACGGATATGACTTTTATACAAAGCGTGCAATATATGTAACTTACAGTACTGGACACGCGAAACCCGCAAAAGTCGCGTTATGCCGTGAGTGTAGTCTATGTCGTGACGGGACATTATGCGGTACAACATTGCCGCTTGCAAGTTCGACAAATTTCATGATGGTTCACGAAAAATCGCCGCGATGTATCGCAGTAATTATCGGCCAATCTACAGCAATATTTGTATTAGAAAGTACAACTTGGTCCTGCCTGGGGGTCTTTAATTTTCACTATATACATATAGTAAAAACTTGGAAAAAAATCTTGTAAATGTCATGTATATTTATTAATATTTAGCAATTGAACATGTACAGTGTACAAGGTATACATTTTGTATTTGAAAACAAAGCAATCAGGTGCTGGATGAAAATTAGTTAACAACAAAACAAGATTAAAATTACAAAATGTAATTGGAACTACATCAAAGAACGCACGATAACAAAATTAATTGTCCAATTGTTACTTTGATAATAATACAAATGTAATTAAAATCCGTTGTTAACTTTCGCACATATTCTATTTTTAGAACAATATTACGTCTAATACCGTAAAATTCCTAATAAACGCCCCTCCCCTAATAAAGGCCCCTCAGGCTTTTTGATAAGGAAAACAATCTTCTCATCAGTGCTGAACTCATAATTAAAGCCATCATTTTATTCAAATCATTCAGAATCCATTTGAATTTATAGTAAACACAAATATGTATAATATTAACTTTCAAACCTCAACACTTTTTAATGTTATTAATGTACCAACACTTGCTAAATGTATTTACAGTGATTTTTACAGTGATTTTTGGATTAAGGAAAAACTGTGGTGTAATAATAGCCCCCCTTTTGGAAAATGTTTAGCCCCCGGGGGCGTTTAATAGGAATTTTACGGTACGCTAATTATAATTGTTGAAAATTGTAAATGTTTTATCACTTAAATTGAGACTTTCTTTACTTTCAATTTCACGAGTAAAAAATGCCAGGTGCACAAGATGAGTAGGTGATGGGTAGCAAAATGCAAGTTGATTGGTAGACAATAAAATAATTTAATTACAAAATATTACAAGATTTTCTTGATACAACTTCATGTAGATCTACTTATTAATTTTCATACATGTATATCATCTAAAATATACGAATGGTTTCAAGTTCATAGAGTGCTAAATACACTTTTTATTCAAAGTAACATGTATTATTCCTGGCGAATCATGGCAAATGTTCACGGCAAAATCGTCGCGAGTTGAATTCGCGGGAAATGTCTCAAGTTGCCGCGAATTTACTCGCGTTATAAAGCATGAGGGTTTGCCGCAAATGCGCGAATTGTGCGGGTTTCGCGTGTCCAGTACTGTAAAAAGTCATATTCGGTATCTACTTTCTGCTATGGTTATGACTTTTATTTAAATTAGAACATGCAACAAATATAACATGTAATATTTTTATTACAGTATCAAATTTAACCCTTTTTGGCATGTAATTTCATTTTATTATTATAAAATATCATATGAAGAAAAAACTTTATGAACTATAAGTCATATTCGGTATCCTCTGTCCTTCACGTTAACCCATGTACTGAATCAACCATTTCCAAATGTCGCGGATTGCCAGGTAATATGCGGTATGTCTTAATACCGGAGATGACTCATATTCTCAGATATGACTTTATAAATAAGAATTATATTTTACAAAGTAATTATTTTTTTTATTATATTTTCTTGATACAAAGTTTTATAATAATAAAATGATTTTACATGCAAAATATCGTTAAATTTGGTCCATAAATAAAAAAGTTATATTAAAGTTATATTCGAATAACGTTCTATAAAAGTCATATCCGTAGCGGACAGAAGATACCAAATATGACTTATATTTTATAAATTGATTATTTTTTTATTAACTTTTCTTGATACAGTGTTTTATAATAAAAAATGATTTTATATTCAATATATCGTTTAATTTGGTTCATAAATAAAAAAGTATTTACATAAATAACCACAAACCAGGGAAGGGATTTTCTGTGTGTCACGCAGTTACATGTAATGCATATGCGCAGAAATAACTTATTATAGAACATATCAAATGGAGGAGTGGAAACTGGATAAAAAATAATGTTTGTTCAATTAATGAATATTTGTAAATCATTTATATGGTCACACGTTTACAATTGATTTCAATTTTTTTTAAATATAGGGTATTGAATGCCAACCACAGGTGTTTAAAGCAAACTTTTTATGCACCCCGAAAAATTTCGAGGGAGCATATAGTCGGCGCCTTGTCCGTCTGTCTGTCTGTCCGTCCCTCCGTCTGTCCGTCCGTTGTCTTGTCCAGAGCATAACTTGAAAACCCATGGAGATAATTTGTTGAAACGTCATACACTGGTAGAGGGCATTGAGGGGGAGTGCAGTGTCAAAGAACCATAACTCTATTTTGCCCGGTTTTTGAATTATCTCCCCTTGTAGAAAAATCTTGTCCGGGGCATAACTCTAAAACTATAAGAGATATCAACATGAAACTTTGTAGGTAGATATATCTCAATGGGTAGATATGCAGTGCACAAGAATCATAACTCTGCCTTGCCTAATTCTGGAGTTATTGCCCTTTGTTTATTTTTACTTTTTGAAGTTGTCCGGGACATAACTCGGAAATCATAAGAGATATCATCAAGAAACTTTGTAGGTTGATAGATCACATTGATTAGGATTAGAAGTGCAGTGCAAAGAACAGTAACTCTGCCTTGCCTAATTTTGGACTTTAAACTTTTTCCAGGGACATAACTCTAAAACTTCATGAGGTGTACTTTCCTGTGTCCAAAACCTATTCGGGGAGCATCACCCGGCTCAAACCGGGCTCTTGTTTATGTTCTATATGGGCTATATACTAAGTATATACTATAATCTTAATATACATATATATATATAATATAGGCCGATTATGTAGAATATTTGATAAAGTGACAAGCGCCTGTGATGCCAAATGTTTTCAAACATTTTTTTTCCAAAATGAAAATGAAAATCACACCAAATTACCTCCCTGTGTCTCTAACAAATACTGCCGAATTTCTTTGTAATCTCGCACGTCTGCTAAGTGGGTGTTAAGACCCCTCAATTCAGATTTTAAAAAGGGAAAATGCCAAGAAAAAGTATGTCAGTGTTTCTTTGTATGAATTAAATTATGATTATAAAATGTTAAACTTTAATAATTATTCAGGTTGTAAACACTATAATTTGCTTATTAAACCACCAGGGTTCCCTCTGGGTCAAAATTAGTTTGCGCCACCAAATTCGCCAATCAGAAAAAGTTGGAGCCAATGGCTCCAAAGTTGGAGCCAATAATTCTGCAAGGGAGACATGCCTATCTTTGCTAAGATATGCTAGCAGTTATATATCATTATGATTACAAACACATATTTATAATATTTCATTTTATTACAGCTGCACATGTTTATTATCTAAAATATAGACATACTATTAATGTGTGGTTTTCAAATTCTATTTAAATAAATACACATGACAGCATAAATGTAATCAAGAACATCATGTTAAGTTAGTCATCCTGTTTTCCACCAGTCGTTTTGCCAGTAAGCAGTTCTTCTCAGCAGGCTGGACTGAGCCAAGATCTTTCACAGCTTCTACCCGACAATCTGGTGATCTACAGATACAAAATAAAAAAAACAAAACATTACTATAAATTGACTTCATCTAAAAATCAATGAGAACAAAATATGAAATAGATACTAAGTATTTTTAACAATGAAAAATAATTGTTTATATTTTTAATAGGGTTTGGCATGTCATATGAATAGAACACTTCAGCACTTTACAATCAGATATGAAAAATATTAACATTGCAGTAACAGTGGCTTTAGATCAAATCATATTAGTGAAATTATTCGATTTTTTAATTAATTTGGTCATCCGATTAAATATTCAAACTGTAATTATTTTTAGTTGACGGAGTCAAGCTTACCTAAAGTTCAATTGTTTGTCAACATCATGGAAGATCCTTTCACTTGACACTTTCTTCTGTACTTTATACTAACACCAGCGATAGTTACCGCACATGTAATTATCAGTTGCTCCAGAGGTCAGAGAATGAAAGACGTAAAATTGTTCCAATTAACACGATTGACCTTTGATCTTTACATGTTCCCCGAAGTTGTCACACAATTTTGATTGACATAATTGATTTATACAGTTTGATAAACAACTAATAGCGTTTTGTACCTTCACAATTTGGGGCGGCTTATGTAATTGACGCGGCCGCTTTATGATATTTTTAAGTGTTTTAGTTGCTCGGATGCTGTTTATCTTACAGTTTGGTGCAAGTTAATTTCGCCAGTTAAGATTTTTATTGGCGGCCAGAATTAATATTTTGTCGCATTTGGGCGCCAATTGGGCGAGCGACAGGGGAACCCGGAGAACAAACATTGACATTTTTGGTCTTTTGAATATTTTAATTCTCCAATGGCATATGAAAATTGTTCAAATTATTATATTTTTCTTTCTTTTAAGAAAGCTGGAATAAATTTTTTAATCAAGAATTTGGAACGCAAAAATTCAAACAGAAAGCTTACCAGATTTTCTACACAAAGGCGAAGGCGAAAAGCTCGGGTATTCTAAAAACTAAAACGAATTATTACATTACGACTCTACTGTAACAGAAAAAGGTCCACAAAGGGTGGGAAAGTTTTTTAAGTTTCAAGGAAACAAATTCTCCGCCACGAGGAAGTGGAAGTAGGGGGCAGAGTAAGGGTCTGCCATCTAGCCGTATCAAATTTAACGAAAAAGTGGAATTAATTTATCGTTGTTCCCAAAGACATCTGCTAGCCTCTGTATCTGTTAAACCCTTCTTCATTCAAAATCGTCAAGATCCAGGAAAAAGGGAGTGGTGCATTTCTGTTTCAAGCACATTATCAAGTATTGAATGAGGTCTGCCCTTCTGTAGCACCTTCTCATTCATCATCTGAGAAGCTTCTGTAAGCTCTTCGAAAACCAGAAGCAATAGCGGTTCTAGTTTAGCATCTGTGTCAAGTGAAGGCTTGCTGACTGCGAATTGTGAAAAGTGCCGCAAGGGTAAAAAAGCTAAAAAAGGGAAAGAGTCGGAAGTGAAAGTTAAGTCAACAAGAACTTGGTCTGTTAGTGTAGCAGATTTCTCTAAGGCAGAGTGTTCAGCTCATTGCTTGTCAGCAGGAAAATTATCAGCCTCAACATCTTTAAGTGATCCGTTAACAGGTAAACTTGAGGAACGCGGTAGAGATTTATTAAGGTCAATAAAGGAGAGTCTCAGACCAAGTACACAAGCACAGTCCCGTGCTGAAGTCGGAACATATCGCGTATATCGTAAAAGATCAAACACCGCTAAATCTGCAACATCGCTTGTTGAACCTGTTGCTAAGTGCAGCAAAGTGGAATCTTAAAACTGACGTTGATATTAAATTAGAGAGAAAAATCGAAGTCATGTGTTACAAATCACGGGTATTCACGAGCAAGCGTTGCCAGCTAGTTTTTCTAATCGCAGGAACTAGTTATTCCCCGGGACACAAACACATCACAGCCACCAAATAAAAAAGTCCAAGTTGGAATGAAGAAGTGCAAAAAAGAAGGACAAAAAGTCTCAGAAATCGGAGAGTCCAAAAGGTTGCTACGGGCGAGTTTCAACTTCAAAACTTCCTCCCCCCACCGCCGGAGCTGAATAGCTTACGGCGGCATACACGTGCTAAGAAGACGGGCTCCTGTGCTAGTAGTAGGTCAGTAAAGTAGAGATTTTATAACAAATATTTACATATTTAATTTCTGAAAGTATGGCTTATTGTTTAGAAATTTTGTTTGGTTTTTAACAGCAGTGAATAATAGTAGTTTAAAGTTACAGGTGGCTTATTTGAAAGTTCATGCTTTCACATGACATGATAAAGTAAGGTTCACATTTCATAAGCTTTGTAATGTTTTAATGTCACCTATGGATCTCTTCATCACATATGAACAGGGGTTTACTTAAGGTTTTGACTTTCACTTGCGCCAAAGGGCAAGTTAACTTTGAAAATCTACTTTGCCCCCAGGAAAAGCAGGTTGCCCGATCTTAAATGTTGAAGATTGTAAATAATCAAAGCAGAAATTATGGCGTAAAAATAAGATTTTTTGCAGATCCTATCAACTTATCCCTCAGATAATAAAATACTCTTAAATTCCCTACTGTATATGTTTTTTTTTGCTAATTCACAATAGTCAAGCGGGTCGACACAAACTGTTCTTTGCCAGGGATCCCATAGAAATCCCTGAGATTTAATTTAGAAAATCAGGGATTCCTCACATCAAAAAAGTAAAAATGAAGCAGTGTTCGAAAATTAGCAGTAGTCCGATAGCCCCTGACTACTAAATTTCTCCTCGGGGCTACCAACTTTTTACAGTAACAAGCCCGACCTGACTACTGTTTTTTTTCAAGAGGCAATATAAACAACTGCTTTGAACAAATGAATCATGCTACTGAAATGTCTTTTGGCTAGTGAATATTCCAATCTGGTAGTCCGACCGCCGGCCTAGTGGATTCAAATCCGAATTTCTTACACTGATGAAGGGTTTGAAGATTAACAAGGGGGGGGTACGCAGTGATCTGATTTCAGTTTTTG
Organism: Ruditapes philippinarum; assembly: GCF_026571515.1. Taxonomy (NCBI): domain Eukaryota; kingdom Metazoa; phylum Mollusca; class Bivalvia; order Venerida; family Veneridae; genus Ruditapes; species Ruditapes philippinarum. The sequence continues at coordinate 9,399 of NW_026853855.1, forward strand.
TTTAGATCACATGCAGGATATTGCCTTGTTTCAAAATTGGCTAATGCAGTTTTGAAAAATTGCTGTTATTTTCAAAAACATTTTTGAAAATTTTTCAATGTGATATTATTAAGCATTAAAACTCAATGAACTTTAAAAATAGCAATTTTTCTTTAATCTTAATTCTTCGGTTGGAGTTGTGAAATGTATGTACTGGACTATAAGACTGCCAGGGCTTTGAAGTTAAATAGGGAACTTGGAAAACATCTTCACAGGTTGCTAAGGTTCCACCAGAATAGTCATTTGATCTGTTTAAAGCTTTTAATAATTACAGTTAATAATTAGGCCCTATTCTAGTGATTTTAAAAAGTATTAACTTTCAGATGCTATCACTTTAAAAAAATATTTTATTGCCTATTACAACTTTTAAAAAGGAAACAGTACATTGATTGTTGAAAAATTGTGATAGGATTTAAATGTTTATTGTTGATTTCAAACAATGTTAAATATCAAAAATAAGTTTGCTTTGTTTGCATTATCAAACTAGTTACATACCTTTCAAATTTATTTCATTTTTTAAAAACAAGTTGCTCCAAGTCCATATACTCAATTTAAATTGATCTGTCTGATTTCTATGCTCCCTGTTTGCATTGAAATTTATTTGAAGTTTAATCATTGGTCACATCAAAGGGACTCATGCAGTAATCATAAAGGTCAGAGCACTGATTGGTTCAAAGAACTGTCAGACGAAATATACGTCATTTTCTGTATGTTTCACCTAAGGAATTTTTTTTCTTTGTTTTGGTCGGTAAATTAGGCATGACATAGATTGACCTCAGATAACTTATAGTTACACAATATTTTTAGAATTAATGCTGTGATTTATCAAAAAAAGGATTTTAAACATTTTATGGATTATTTTATTCTGTTTATTAATAGAATACTTTTAAACATTGCTGTAGGTCAGAGAAAGGAAAATAAATCAACAACAGTTCCAGACTATTATGATTTTTTGGTCAAGATTTGTGTAAAAAAAGATTACTGGTGACGAATTTTGTCTTACAAAAATATATATATTGCATATGAGTTGACGCCAGTCAGTTAAAGACTGACCGTAGTCAGTTAAAGACTGACCGTACAAAGAAAAAAACAGTGTACAGGATTCAAAGGAGTAGATTTCAACGGCACGATTTTTCTGTTCTTTTCTTTGAACCTTGCAGTTGTGTCAGTCTTTATTGACATAACTCATCTTGAATTTTTGTGATTTTATGCTATTTATTCAGCAAATCAGATTCTTTCTTTGCCGTGGTTTTTTTCTTTAATTGCTGTTGACTTAAAAAAAAAATGAGAAAACTTTCAGCGCCACCCGCCATTTTGAAAGGAAAGACAAATGGAAAGAGTTTTTTTACTAGTTTGATTGGTTGATAGCAGCTCAACTTCAATCAGAAATAGTTTAAAATACACTTGTTTGACAGTATTATAACGGAAAGAAAAGTATTACCGGCAAAAGATATCAAAGCGTATAGAAGACATAGCGAAAATTCACTTGCCCACCGGGCAATTTGCTTTCAAATTTTACTTGCCCGCGGCGATTTCTACCCGACGCGGCAAGCGGGCGTCCGCTTAAATAAACCCCTGTATGAAGCTCAAATGTATAAATTAAGTCTATGAAATGTAAAAGGTATGAAAATGGGGTGGGGGAATTAATCGTCCACAATATATTAATGAAATTTTGATTTATTCATTTTCGTTGCAGTGGGCGGCAGTCTTCTTCACTGTCTAAGCGTCAACAGCAAGGGCGAAGCAATCCACCAACGGCTCAAGGCTCTGGGTCATCTGTGGCAGCTAGTTGTAGTACCAGTGGAGGAGGTGTAGCCAAACCACTATCAGCACTTATGTCGGACAGTGAGAACTCCGTGTCTGGAGGGGGAGGGCCGTCAAAGACCCCTCAAGATGATAACACTCAGTCATCTGGGCTTAGTAAGTGTTTTTAGCTCACCTGTCACAAAGTGACAGGGTGAGCTTTTGTGATCGCTTTTCGTCCGTCCGTCCCTAAACTTTTACTTTAAATGACATCTCCTCATAAACCACTAAGCTAATTTCATCCAAACTTCACAGGAATGTTCCTTTGGTGGTCACCTTTAAAAATTGTTCAAAGAATTTAATTCCACGCAGAACTCTGGTTTCCATGGCAACCGAAAGAAAAAACTTTAAATATCTTCTTTTAAAAAACCCAAAGAGTTAGAGCTTAGATATTTGGCATGAAACATCTTTTAGTGAGTGTCTACCAAGTTTGTTCAAATAAAATCCCTGGGGTCAAAATTCGCCCCGCCCCAGGGGGTCATTGTTTTCCCTATATGCATATAGTAAAAACTTAAAAAATCTTCTTTTAAAGAACCAAAATAGCTAGAGCTAAGATATTTAGCATGAAACATCTTCTAATGAGTGTCTACCAAGTTTGTTCAAATAAAAGCCCTGGGGTCAAAATTGGCCCCGCCCCAGGGGGTCATTCATTTTCCCTATATGCATATAATAAAAACTTAAAAATCTTCTTTTAAAGAACTCAAAGAGCTAGAGCTAAGATATTTAGCATGAAACATGTTTTTAATGGGTGTCTACCAAGTTTGTTCAAATAAAAGCCCTGGGGTCAAAATTGGCCCCGCCCCAGGGGGTCATTGATTTTCCCTATATGCATATAGTAAAAACTTAAAAATCTTCTTTTAAAGATATATATATAATCTTTTATTCCACTTTTCAGTGACTGATATAACAATTGATTAACACATTTACATGAGAACATAACATAATAACATACGATTACTGATTATATACACGAAAAGCATGTCATACACAATGTCATACATTAAATATAGAGTTACATTATATAGAATTATAACAACCTGCATACACAATGTTAACTTATTAATAAGCACATGATATATTGTCAATGTTCGATACTGAATATTTTTTATGCATATTAAGCATGAAACATGTTCTAGAAAGTGTCTACAAAGTTTGTTCAAATAAAAGCCCTGGGGTCAAAACTGGCCCCGCCCCAGGGGTGTCATTGTTTTAACTATATGTGTATGGTAAAAACTTAAAAAATCTTCTTTTAAAAAACCCAATGAGCTACAGCATAGATGTTGAGCATGAAACATCTTCTTATGGGTGTCTACTAAGATTGTTCAAATAAAAGCCCTTGGGTTAAAATTGGCCCTGCGGGGGTGTGGGAGGGGGCAGATCATTGTTTTTCATTATATGTGTGTAGTAAAAACTTAACATCATGAAACATTTTCTTATGGGTTTCTTCCAAGTTTGTTCAAATAAAAGCCCTGGGGTTTAAACTGGCCCGCTTTTGGGGCCCATATACAGGTGAGCGACTTCAGGGCCATCATGGCCCTCTTGTTTATGTTGTCATTATTTTGCAGCTGAAGAGTCAAATTCAGTTCTTAAGTCATGTATACTTGTGTGACTGCTTGAATTTCATTTTTGGAATGACTATTTAAAATTATTGAAATAGAATTGATACTGCAATCAGTCTTTTGTTGGTATTACTAGTTTTAATAAACTTGATACTGAAATGATACAACTCAACAAATATTTTCATCATCAATAACATTAAGCCAACTCTAATATGTCTTCCAATTATAAAATGGCTGGTAATGCAATGCGAAGATCTTGATTATTTCTTTCCCAGTCTTCAAAGTTCAATATTTACGTCATTTGTTCTACACTAATGTTCATATGTGAAAGTTATCTGAAACAGTGGCGTTTTATATGCATGAAACTATGATGCTACCATATGAAGCAAACAGGGCAGCCACAATCTGACTGAATTTGACTTACTTGTCCATTTTTATCGGAATGATTTCTAAAGTAATCTGTATGATATTCATATAGTAAATTATTGAAAATTTCCACTGTGGGACAACATGGGCAATACGAACAACTGTACCGCCTCCAAGGTCGAGGGGTTAGAGTCGATGACTTCAAATCCAGTTACCTCTCTGGCGTGGGTTCGATCCCCGGGAGATGCTTTGGTAGTTTAGCGCGGAGGAAGGTTGTCTAGTACTTGTGTAACTTTCCAGGAACGATGGTTAGGAAACTACCCGCCTATATGACTGAAATACTGTTGGAAAAAGGCATAAAATGAAACAAACGAACAACTGTTGTCACCTCCGGTAAAATATGTCAGTGGAAACAAAATGAAGAATTGATTAATTTAGACAATAAGAAGAAGTAATCATGTGTGATTATTGCATCTTTCTTATCAAACAGGTAAAAATTATGTCAATGATATAAATTAAACATGATGAAAAAATCTTTATTTAAATGTTTATAACAGCTCCTAGTAGTGGAGGTGCGACAGCTATGACATCGGAGAGTGAATCGGAAGAGGCAGATATGGGCAGACTACAAGGTGAGCTTCAGTCACTCATTCATTATATATTGCTGTTAACATTGCTCTAAATACGTATCAATGTTTTTCGTTGTTACAGATTGTATCAGTATTTCATTGGTCAAGCAGAATCACATTGACTGCATAAGCACCCTAATGAAAAACCAAATTTTTCTGTGTTTTTGCAATATTTTACAAGAATTGATTATAAGTGTCAAAGTGTAGCTGCATTGTATGCAAGGGTTAGATTTAAAAACTCCCCTCTAAGGCTTTACTTTTAAGCACGTATGGGAGTATTAGTGATAAACATTTCATATTTGTATTTGAATCTATAAAAAATATGAGTGATACAGCCAATGGCAGTCAGCTGTGACTCTGTTTAACAGCTTTATTAGTTGTTTTGGTTTGTTTCTATATTTAATGTTACTATTTATAGCTTTATTGGAAGCAAGAGGGCTGCCCTCACAGTTGTTTGGAGCTCTGGGTCCCAGGATGCATCAATTGTTACATAGAACAATGGGTAGCAATAGTTCTAGTAAGTAAATTGCATGACAAGATATCTCTCAATTATCAAAGTAGGGGAGATGTCTGTTCTTAAAACATTTAGTTTGCAAGTTTAAATTCTGGGACATTTCATATTATATTCTGCACCAATTGGTATACTATTTTGTTTTCCATTGTTACTGATATTGTTGTGAAATGGATTTATACTTTAGCTTATTGATATAGTGAAATAATCATGATTCTGATCAGTTTTAGCTGAGTAAAATTTACACAAGGTTTTAACAGGGCTTTCATTAGTGGAAGTTTGGGAGTCATTTACTGTTGATTTTGGCTTGTGACTTTCAAAATATCATGCTTTTCCTCCTTTACTGGTCAGGGACCATCAACCGGACACTTTTTGAACATTTTTTCGTACAGATTTCATAATTTTAAACCTAGAGACCAACAAATTCGACAGTTCAGCTAGGTTTTTATCCTAACTAACAAACTAGTTTGTTTATTTCTGATTGTATAGACACTTATATCTGAGGCTCGACAAGGAGGGTATCAAAATTACCTTAATTGTCTACAATACAGTACCATGTATCCGGACAGATATGAACATGACATGATTTATTCAGATAAAAGCTTGGATGTTTATGCCCCCACAATGTGGGAGCATATAGCGTTGCACTTGTCCGTCCGTCCGTCAGTCCGTCCGTCAGTCCGTACGTCCCGAAATCTTGTGAACGCAACTCCTCTTAAACCGGATGGCAGATTTTGCTTAAACTTACAGGGATGAACAACCTTAAGGTGTAGATGGTAGTAAAGGAAGGAATTTTCGCTGCGACCAAATTTAACAGAATTATGGCCCTTTGTTGATTTTTTCACTCGATACTATGTAGAAATTTTGTGAACGCAACTCCTCTAAAACCGGATGGTAGATTTTGCTTAAACTTACAGAGATGAACAACCTTAATGTGTAGATAGTAGTAAAGGAAGGAATTTTTGCTGCGACCAAATTTAACAGAATAATGGCCCTTTGTTGATTTTTTCACTATATACTATATAGAAATTTTGTGAACGCAACTCCTCTTAAACCAGATGGCAGATTTTGCTTAAACTTCCAGGGATGAACAACCTTAATGTGTAGATGGTAGTTAAGGAAGGAATTTTCGCTGCGACCAAATTTAACAGAATTATGGCCATTTGTTGATTTTTTCACTATCTACTATGTAGAAATTTTGTGAATGCAACTCCTCTTAAACCTGATGGCAGATTTTGCTTAAACTTCCAGGGATGAACAACCTTAATGTGTAGATGGTAGTAAAGAAAGGAATTTTTGCTGCAACCAAATTTTACAGAATTATGGCCCTTTTTTGATTTTTTCATTATATACTATGTAGAAATTTTGTGAACGCAACTCCTCTTAAACCGGATGGCAGATTTTGCTTAAACTTCCAGGGGTTAACAACCTAAATGTGTAGATGGTAGTAAAGGAAGGAATTTTTGCTGCGACCAAATTTAACAGAATTATGGCCCTTTGTTGATTTTTAGTTTTCAACTTCACAGTGGCACATGTAGTCCAAAAAATATTTGACCTAGAGTCATAAGATTGACAGAACAGCGGCGTGTGGGGGCATCCGTGTCCTTTGGACACATTTCTAGTTTGATTTTGATTTTTAACATGATATACAATATTTCAGCAACAAATGCTGAAGTTTTGGATACCGTACATACGCAGTTGTAAGACGCAGTTTTGGTCATGAATATTTTGACAAAAAGTTATAACCTTGTCTTATAAGTGCAGTCTACTGAGTGGTGTCTGAAGAAATTATGCACCTGGTGAATTTTTAGATCGTAGCTGGTCAATCCCAGTCACCAGCAATCACTCACCATCTACGCTCCGTGATGCATAATTCTAAATTGAATGTCTCAATACCATATGGGTGGAAATCAATGCATTGTGTAATTTTAGTGTTACATACATGAAAAAAATTAATTAAACTAATAAAAGTTTGCACTAATGAACTTTTACTAAAAATTTTCTGGCTTAAAAGTTTTCAAAAAATACTATGTCCCTTCTTTAATAGGGAGGAAAAATGTACCTACCTGCCCCTACGAACTTAGCCTCAACCTATGTCCACTTATTCCATTATGAAACACAATTAAAAGAACAAACCTAAACAATAATACTTTTTTAGGTCATCATATGTGTTGAATAACAAAGATGCTATTTCAAGATTTTCGGAAAATGAACCTCATAACACCTGGAAAGGTCACGTCGACCGCAGCTGATATTGATTTTTTTAGAAAGAGTAAAGATATACGATGATAACTTGACACTTTAGTTTTCATAAAAATATTTAATGGATAATGATTAAGTATGAAATATTAAAAAATATAATTAGAAAAATCTTAGTAACAAAATATGCCATTATAAAATGAAGTATCAGAGAAAGTATGCAAGGGTCACAGACTCTGTTACAAAAAAAATGCAACTTAAAATTGCCATTTTGTCGTATAGAACCTGTAGTTTCATGTAGGAAAATTAGGTCACATCAGCGAGATTTGATTTTCGCAAAAACTTTCTGGTTCGTCTGGGTCATTTAATTAATTGTCTTTAGTACAAAGTTAAAAAGATTCGAGTTATTTGTTTGAAAAAGTTTCAAAATGGATAATAAAAATTAAGATTTATACTTCAGTTTCTGTATCATTTCTAAGGAGAATTTATATATAAAAGGTATTTATTGTGCCTTTTACGAAACATTTGTATGCTTTAAGAAAATTACTCCCAATCAAAAATATTTTGTCACTCGTTCATACATTGATAAACAATCTAGCGTAAATTGCATGGAGAGGGGCATTTTCAATAGACACTGTTAATTGGCATTACACTACACGTTGTTAATTGTCATAAAACTATACTTTGATGATTGAAAGCAGCGGCCAATTTTTCGCACCCTTCAGATGGGACAATAATCTGTGAATAAATTATAGGATTATTATTTACACTTAAATTTCATTGGTTATTGATTAAGGAGGGTCATTAGTCTGTGAATAAATTATAGCGCAAATTTTCGGCCGATTTTGCTCGGCAAAAATATGACTTTCTATTGGTTTAAAACACTTTTGGGCAGTTCAAAGTTTGATTGACATTGGATTAGCAAATTGGAGTGATTACCTATAATATAAGACGTGCGATTACTGTTTGTTTCATGAAATAAAATACAAAAATTGTTGTTACTATATTTTTGTGTTTATATTGTTGAACCTGCGTGAAATTCGATGGGTAAATTGGTGAAACTGACTTTGTTTTTAGTTTTATTGATTAACTCATTGTTTGCAGTGCAAGTTTGAAAACTATGTCCCACTCAAAATTCCTAACAATAAAGACAAAGACAGCATTGAATTTTTATTTATACATTATATCAACTTCATAAAAATATTAGCCCAATATACGTCTGTCATGAATTGGTCTCAAATACACTTTAGGAACAGCAGAAACATATTTGTGCCGATGAATAAGCTGTTGTGTTTACATCCATCGTCCATTATGCATTCGGACCTGAAATATCTAGCAATATCAGTCGTTAAAAATGGTAAACAAAAATGAATTTTAGACACGTCTACATGACTCTGCTTAAGTAATTCGTCAGTCTAGACAACATCTACGCTACAGTCTAGGAATAATTTTATTACAATTCTGTAACATTTTCAAAAGTTGAGTTTGCACTTTGTCAAAATCCGGCTAATTGTCGGCAATTTTTGCCAGGCCAAAATATGACTGCGTCTTATATGAGGGTCTTCAAAAAAATCCCCAAATCACGAGCCTGAAGTAGGGGATGCGTCTTATAACTGCGTTTGTACGGTATTCTATTGTTACTCTGCAAATGATTATAGCTGGTATATGAGGTCAGGCATTGCTTTCTTGACCCCCAAATTTCTATGTCAACATTCTTGAAATAGATATTAAAATATTACCATTTACGGAGGTTGAAATAAATTTAATTTAATTTTAGAAAAAAGTTGATAAAAAAGTGACTGACAACCACTGAATAAAGAAAATACTAAAACATTTTCGGGGCCGTCCGGGTTTGGTGGTTGTCCGGTTTTGGTGGTCCCCAACCAGTTCCTATATAATATCACTTCCAGTGTTAGACAATCAAGGTTTAAAATAACTGAAATTAACACAAAAATTTTATTAACTAAAATTTACACAAGGTTTTAAGTAACTGTTTACACAAGGTTTTAAATATCTGAACTTGACAAAATATTTGAATTGAATACTAGTATATTATAGGCAATGTTTTAAATAAACACAAGGTTTTAATTAACACAAGATTTATTATATGAAAAATCCATGCATAAATTATAGTATAAAGATGTCAGTTATAGCACATACTGTCGAATACAGATTGTTCATGTCTTTTCTTTCAGTGAACAAAGCCCAACAATTGTTACAGGGTTTACAGGCCACAGGGAATGAAGATCAACAGCTTTCTGCTGTCATAGAAATGTGTCAGGTAATTATTAGCTCTGTTTACCTGTTACTATCAACATTGTTTTACCATTATTGTAATTATATGCCACGAAACAGTATCTTATTTCCAAGAGTATTTTAATGATTGACCTTATTTCCAAAGGTGTGAAATCGTGTTTCTTTAATTTAGATCTTTCTGTAATATTGTGATGTCATGAGAAATGTTTATTGACAGTAATGTACATGTAATTATTTATATCTACAGATGTTGGTAATGGGGAATGAGGACACATTAGCTGGATTCCCAGTGAAGCAGGTTGTTCCAGCGCTAATTACCCTGTTACAGATGGAACATAATTTTGATATGATGAACCATGCTTGTAGAGCCCTCACGTACATGATGGAAGCCCTACCTAGATCCTCAGCTGTTGTTGTTGATGCTGTTCCAGTTTTCTTAGAAAAGGTATGTCAAAGATTAGGTTATCTAGTAGGAAAGTATAAAAAAACAATCTGAACTCGGATACAGATATTTTTACTTGTTACTTAGTTCTCAGGAATCTAACACTATGTAAGAATTAATTCAACAAGTCTTCTTGTTTTGTAGTTGACATGAATTAATTAAAAAAAATTGCCTCTCAGATTGAGTTGTAATGTTAGGAAGTTATGAAGTTATGCTATAGAATGTTGGTATTGCCATGGGCATGTCAGGCTGTTGAGTCAAGAGGTACACCACTTACATTCCTCATTATGTCCAACTGATGTAAAAAAAAATCCAGTATAATAGTTTAGTTCAAATATGTTATATATTGACAGTTGCAAGTGATACAGTGTATGGACGTGGCAGAGCAAGCATTGACAGGTCTAGAATCTTTGTCTAAGAAGCATAGCAAGGCTATTTTACAAGCTGTAAGTATAGACCTACCTCAATTACATCAAACATGTTCTAAAAAGATACATTTTAATCAATGCCATTTCAGTTGGAAACATACATTAATGTTCACTATTTTAAGCGAGTCTGTTTGATTAGTAAACAGATAAGTGTTTAATCGATTAATGTTAGAGTTACCATATATGGATGATTGACTATTGAAAATCGGTTCATGATTAAAACATTTGTATAGGTCTTTTTTTGTAGACATATATCACAGAGCATGATTGTTTACAAATGGAGGATAAAGTGTTCAAGCAACAAGGTTGTTCTGTTGGTAGAACTTTGGAACACATTAACGGTTAGGGTCAAAGTCATACTGCACATTTCCCCATCCCCTGACATAATCATTAACAGAAAGATGGATGAGTCCTATGCCTATAAATATTTAATCAACCAGCTGTTACCGGTTTGCCAAACAAAAATGTCATCAAACAATTAATTTCAATTATTTCAGGGTGGAATTGCAGCTTGCCTGATGTTTCTAGATTTCTTCAGTATAAATGCCCAGCGTTGTGCCCTAGCTATCACAGCAAACTGTGTCCTTAACATGACTAGTGATGAGTTTCATTATATCCGTGATTCTGTACCATTGTTGAGTGCCAGGCTTACACACCAGGTATTGTATGATAACTTACGTTATTATTTCAGTAGTTAGTAGTAAAAAGTGAGGAATCTGCAATGGCATCTTCGAATTCTTTCATGAAGCTAGCTTACAGAAAGTCTGTGGTTCCAGTCAGTTGCCCATTTGTGCCTGAAATAATGCACAAAGTGGTAACTGAGGCTTTCCTCCATCAGTGAAGCTGGAAAGTTATCATATGACCTATACTGTGTTGCTGCGACTGAAAACATAAAAAAATTAGCAAGGAATACAAGCCTACTGAATGCCCAGCCGTCTTGACCAAATGTGCAGCTAAACAAATGGTTAAGGCAATTTTATTTTAATCAAACAACCAAAACATTTAGGTGTGCCTGACTAATTGTCAAAGTTATGTGTATTTTCAGTTAATTTTTGTATTTCCTTAGGGGGCAACAGAAATTTGGCAACTCTTGAAAGATTAAATGTTTGAAGATGATAAAATGGAAAAAAAAATGATTTGTAAAAAGAATGTTTATAAAGTTTTACATGAACCATTCACATCCGACTGTTGTTATACATAAACAGTTGTTTGTGACATATTTCACAGCAGTCTGTTGTTATACATAAACAATTGTTTGTGACATATTTCACAGCAGTCTGTTGTTATACATAAACAGTTGTTTGTTACATTTTAGATGAAAATTGTGTATGTATATCATTTCAGGACAAGAGATCAGTGGAAAGTGTATGTCTGTGTTTTGCTCGCCTGGTGGACAATTTCCAGAATGATAGAAGGATTTTAAAGGAGATCGCAGTACAGGGTCTACTTACTAATATTCAGCAATTGGTAAATATCTCAAACTCAATTATTATCTTCTATCACAGACTGGTTAATCTTTTGCTGTGAAATGTAAAGGGTTATACAGCCAACTCCTTAAAATTGAAAATATTTTTTTTCAAATTTATACCTTTGATAATCAATCAAATGTATTTTTAAAAATCTTGACTCAAAATTTCTTTAAGTTTACAAATTAACACTGTTGTCAAAAATAAAAAAATAAAAAAAATGCAAAGAAACAGAAAATTTGAAAGTTAAACTTTTGCACAGAAAATTATTTTGATGACAGGAGAGGTATGAGGGTACTGACAAGAACATTGTTGCTGCCTTAATTCTGGACAGACACTTAAATTACAAAGCCAACACCTAGATTCTCACTGTAGATTCTCATGGTATATGTTCTATATTGCAGCTTGTAGTGAGTCCCCCAGTGATCAGTACTGGAACATTTGTTATGGTTATCAGAATGCTGGCTATCATGTGTGGTAACTGCCCAGACCTTGCTGTAGTCTTACTGAGACAAAGTAAGTTATTCTTTAACCTTTGACTTTAACCCTTACCATGATAAAATTCTGAAATGAACTTGTTCATCTTTCAGTCAATACAAAACCATTTATTGTTTTAAGGTTAGAACCAACTGATTTGTAAACAGTGCTGACCATAGTCAGATGGCACTGATGTTCCAGTTGATCTTCATTTGCTCTGGTTGCATGGGTAAAGGTTAAGACTTCAACAGAAGGGTTAAAGTCATTGATCTTAAAACCTTGACATATATACAACCAAAAGTTTGATTGTTTTTAAAGAATGGAAATTTTATCTACTGAGGAAGAATTACAGCTAGCTTATGTAAGATTGGTTATGATATAGAACAATGTAAAATAGAGTATTGCATTCAGGGTTGCCTTATCTTATTCTATTATCAAAAATGTAAAATTTTAAAGGGGACCAGCTGTTATATCTTTACATATTCTAATTGTTGAAACATCTTTTATATACTTTATATTTATGTTATGGTAGATTCTCTAAAGAGTTGTAATGTAGAATGCCTCTATTATTTAACATACATCAATATTAGACATAAGCCCCCCCCCCCATAGTCAATCAAATTTACATATAGTGTATTAAAGTTGTGTTTTTTATGTGTTTAAAAGATATGAATTGACATCACATGTAGGTGACATAGTGCTAAGGATATTAATTTGATCCCTTTACAAAAGTGATTAAACACTATTACTCTTCTGACCCTTGTCGTGTATATAAAAAGATATGAATTTGGTATCACATGCATGCATTATTTAATCTGTTATCATAAACTTTGTTATCACTTCAATATATACATTGTAAATAAACATTAAAACAAATTCTTTTTATGCCACCGCAGCATCTGCGATGCGGTGGCATATAGCGTCAAAGAATTTCATTCCATGCAAAATCTGGTTGCCATGGCAACCAAAAGGAATTATAAGAATAAATTTAAAAAATCTTTTTGTAAAGACCCAAAAGGCCTAGAGCTTAGATATTTTGCATAAGGCATTGTCTGGTAGACCTCTACCAAGATTGTTCAAATTATAGCCCTGGGGTCAAAATCGGGCCCGCCCCGGGGGTCATTGATTTTCACTATATGTACATATAGTAAACACTTAAAATACCTTCTTGTAAAGACCCAAAAGGCCTAGAGCTTAGATATTTTGCATAAGACATTGTGTGGTAGACCCTTACCAAGATTGTTCAAATTATAGCCCTTGGGTCAAAATCGGCCTGCCCTGGGGGTCATTGATTTTCACTATATGTACATATAGTAAACACTTAAAATACCTTCTTGTAAAGACCCAAAGAACCTAGAGCTTAGATATTTTGCATAAGGCATTGTCTGGTAGACCTCTACCCAGATTGTTCAAATTATAGCCCTGGGGTCAAAATCGGCCTGCCCCGGGGGTCATTGATTTTCACTTTATGTACATATAGTAAAAACTTATAGTAAAACTTTAAAAAAATTTCTTCTAGCAATTGACAAATGCTAAAGGTTAGATATTTTGCATGAAACATTGAAAAGTGAACTTCTAGCAAGATTGTTCAAATTATAGACATGCCCTGGGGTCAAAATTGCCCGCACCCCGGGGTCATTGATTTTCAATATATACATAATATTAAAAAAATCAAAAAATATTATTATCTGAAGGTACCAGTCTTAAAGCTTTAATATTTGTTAAATGATATCATCTATAGGTACTCTACCAAAGTTGTTCAAATCTTGTCTCTAGTGTCAAAATTAGCCCCGGAGGCCATAGGTTTTCCTTATTAGCTCACCTGTCACAAAGTAACAGAGTGAGCTTTTGTGATCGCTTTTCGTCCGGCGTCCGGCCGTCTGTCGTCCATCCGTAAACTTTTGCTTTAAATGACATCTCCTCATAAACCACTGAGCCAATTTCATCCAAACTTCAGAGGAATGTTCCTTTGGTGGTCACCTTTAAAATTTTTTCAAAGAATTGAATTCCATGCAGAACTCTGGTTGCCATGGCAACCGAAAGAAAAATCTTTAAATATCTTCTTTTAAACAACCCTAAGAGCTAGAGCTTAGATATTTGGCATGAAACATCTTCTAATGAGTGTCTACCAAATTTGTTCAAATAAAAGCCCTGGGGTCAAAATTGGCCCCGCCCCAGGGGGTCATTGATTTTCCCTATATGCATATAGTAAAAACTTAAAAAATCTTCTTTTAAAGAACCGTAAGAGCTAGAGCTAAGATATTTAGCATGAAACATCTTCTAGTGAGTATCTACCAAGTTTGTTCAAATAAAAGCCCTGGCCCAGTGGGGTCAAAATTGGCCCTGCCCCGGGGGGTCATTGATTTTCCCTATATGCATATAGTAAAAACTTAAAAAATCTTCTTTTAAAGAACCCAAAGAGCTAGAGCTAAGATATTTGGCATGAAACATCTTCTAGTGAGTGTCTACCAAGTTTGTTCAAATAAAAGCCCTGGGGTCAAAATTGGCCCGCCCCGGGGGTCATTGATTTTCCCTATATGCATATAGTAAAAACTTAAAAAATCTTCTTTTAAAGAACCGTAAGAGCTAGAGCTAAGATATTTGGCATGAAACATCTTCTAGTGAGTGTCTACCAAGTTTGTTCAAATAAAAGCCCTGTGGTCAAAATTGGCCCCGCCCCGGGGGGTCATTGATTTTCCCTATATGCATATAGTAAAAACTTAAAAAATCTTCTTTTAAAGAACTGTAAGAACTAGAGCTTAGATATTTGGCATGAAACATCTTCTAGTGAATGTGTACCAAGTTTGTTCAAATAAAAGCCCTGGCCCAGTGGGGTCAAAATTGGCCCTGCCCCGGGGGGTCATTGATTTTCCCTATATATGCATATAGTAAAAACTTAAAAAATCTTCTTTTAAAGAACCCAAAGAGCAAGAGCTAAGATATTTAGCATGAGACATGTTCTAATGGGTGTCTACCAAGTATGTTCAAATAAAAGCCCTGGGGTCAAAACTGGCCCCGCCCCGGGGGTTATTGATTTTCCTTTTATGTGTATAGCAAAAACTTAAAAATCTTCTTTGAAAAAAACCCAAATAGCTAGAGTTTTTAGATATTAAGCATGAAACATCTTTAAGTAAATATCTACCAAGTTTGTTCAAATGAAATCCCGGGGGTCAAAACTGGCCCTGCCCGAGGGGTGTCATTGTTTTTAACTATATTTGTATTGTAAAAACTTAAAAAAATTTCTTTTAAAAAACCCAATGAGCTAGAACTTAGATGTTTTGCATGAAACATCTTCTTATGGGTGTCTACCAAGTCTGTTCAAATAAACAAATAAAAGCCCTTGGGTAAAAATTGGCCCCGGGGGGGGGGGGGGTTGGCTATATACAGGTGAGCGACCTCAGGGCCATCATGGCCCTCTTGTATGTATATAGTAAAAACTTAGTAAATCATCTTCTCTTAATTTACAAATGCTAGAGTTAAGATATTTTGCACGAAACATTGTGTAGTGAACCTCTAGCAAGATTGTACAAATTCTAGCCCTGGGGTGAAAATTGGCCCCATCCTCAGGGGTCATTGATTTTCACTGTGTACATATAGTAAAAAATTCTAAAATCTTCTTGTCTGAAGGTACAAGGCTTAGAGTTTTGATATTTGGTATATAATACCATCTATGGGTCCTCTACAAAAGTTGTTTTAATTATGCCCCTAGTGTTAAAATTGCCCTGCTCCAGAGGCGATAGTTTTCCTTATATGTATAAAGTAAAAACTTTTAAAAAAATTTCTTCTCTGAATTGTAAAATCTTCTTCTTTGAATTGACTTAGGCTAGAGATTAAATATATGGCATGAGACTTTGCAAAGTGAACTTTTACCAAGATTGTTCAAATTATAGCCCTAGGGTCAAAATTGGTTCCGCTCCGGGGGTCATTGATTTTCATTATGTACATATAGTAAAAAAATAAAAAATATTTTTGTCTGAAGGTACAAGACATAGAGCTTTGATGTTTGCTATATAATATCATCTATAGGTCCTCTACCAAACGTGTTCAAATTTTTCCCCTGGTGTCAAAATTGGCCCTGCCCGGGGGCAGTGATTCTCATTATGTACACATAGTAAAAACAGAAAATAAAACAAATGTTTTCTGAATGGGAGAAAGCTACAGCTTAGATATTTGACTTGAGATGTTGTTTGGTGGACCTGTATCAAGATTGTTTTGAATTAAACCCGTGGGTCCAAAATTTTGCCTTGCCCATGGGGACAGTGACCTACTTTCTGTCCTTTGATGTACAGCAATGAAATTTTGACCATGTGCACAGTTTTAGTTGTAAAATTGAACTTTGATATCAGGTGACCTAGATTTTGATGATGTGACCTACTTTCTTGTCCTTTGATGTACAGCTATGAAATTTTAACCATGTGCACAGATTAAGATGTAAAGTGAACTTTGATTTCAGCTGACCTAGATTTTGAAAAAGTGTCTTTCTGTGTTGTCATTTGATGTAGTCATGAAATTTAGGCTGTGTGAAATATGACCTTCACCACCAAATTCACTAGACTCGCGTGCATTGATATATTCCTACTCTGATCTTTTATTGAGTTAACAACAGATTTAACCGCTAATCTGATAATAAGAATTAGATTATTTATAAGGTCAGGGATCTATGCATTATGACAATCTTAAAAATTGTATAGAAACAAAAAAAAATATGTTCCTACACTACTATTTAGTATTGTATTAATGCGGTGGCATAGCATTTTTCTCAAATGCAATCTTGTTATTATTATTTAAAAGTTTGTGTGAAATTTGATTAATTTGAGCACCTGTGCGTGTGAAAAAAGATGGGGGCTTTTGTCCTACCTGTATTTTTTGTGAGGGGGGGGGGCTTTTGTCCTATGAGAAAATTTCAGGGGGGGGGGGGGGGCTTTTGTCCACCTTGTCTTTTTTAGACAGGGGGGGGGGGGTGGGGGGCTTTTGTCCTACGCTCCGAAATATAATGTAGTGTTTTAATAGTTCAGCAGTGATTTTCTGCACTTTTCACTTCAAAGGAAATATACACAACTTTTTTGGACATGTAATTTGGAATAATTTTCTTTTTCAAAATTCAAAAATGAAAACAACTGGTACTAGATATGTAGCTTTAAAAGTTATAAACTTTAAAATAACGATACTCCCTGTTATAAGATATTATATTTAACATGAAAATAATGTTTATAGTAAATGTAATTTGATATATTACAGAGGTAGCTGACACATTATGTTATCTACTGGTGGGAACATCAGAAGAGGCTACCAAGAGTATAGAGCTTGTATCTAGAACACCACAAGAACTTTACGAGATTGTCTGCTTGATAGGGTATGCCCCAATACTTGTTTACTTGTATATTTATTTGGTATTCATTGCCAAATGGTTTATCACTTGACTTTAAACCATTTGCCCCTATAAAAAAGTGTTGCAACGTTTTTAATTTAAATTGGCCTTTAGAAAGCACAAAAACAAGATTTTTTCAATTTAGTTTTAAGTATACTAATTTTCTTAATTATCTTTTGCATAACTTTCTGTTTGAAGTGCCTCAGAAGATCTATGTAAAAAATTTCAAATTTAATAATTTTAGGCTTTTGCACATGAGTGAAGTTCCTTCAATATTTTTTCTCCGCAGATATTTTATTTGTTTGGTTGTTAGCTCGACTATTCGAAGAATATGAGAGCTATTGTAGTCGCCCCGGCGTCAGCGTCCGCGTCGGCGTCTGCGTTGGTTAAAGTTTTTTGTAAAGTCAAATATCTCAATTATTACTTGAGATATTCAATTGAAACTTACAATACTTATTTATAGTAACAAGGTACATCAGATTGACAAGTTGGATAACTCTGCCTACAATATTGACAGAATTATGCCCCTTTTTAACTTAGAAATTTTGGTTAAAGTTTTTTGTAAAGTCAAATATCTCAATTATTGCTTGAGATATTCAATTGAAACTTACAAAACTTATTTATAGTAACAAGGTACATCAGATTGACAAGTTGGATAACTCTGCCTACAATATTGACAGAATTATGCCCCTTTGGAACTTAGAAATTTTGGTTAAATTTTTTTTGTAAAGTCAAATATCTCAATTATTGCTTGAGATATTCAATTGAAACTTACAATACTTATTTATAGTAACAATGTACACCAGTTTGCGAAATTGCATAACTCTGCCTGCAACATTTTCAGAATTATTTGCCCCTAGAAATTTTGGTTAAAAGTTAAAGGTCTTCAAAGATATTTACTTGAAACTTTACACATGCACTTAGGGTCTTAATTGGAGGGTCATAATTGTATGTCACTGACCAAGTTCCATAACTCTATCTTGCATAAAGGCTGATTCATATCCCCTTTTCCACTTAGTCTCTTGGTTAATGTTTACATACAAGTTTTACATATCTCAATAACTATTAAAGATATTTATTTAAAACTTCACATATGCATTTAGGGTCATAATTGTAGGTCACTGACAAAGATCCATAATTCTATCTTGAATTTAGGCTGATTTTTCTCCCCTTTTTCAACTTAGAAATTCATGTTAGGGTTTTGCTTGTAAGCTGTTATCTCAATAACTACTGAAGGGTTTGTGCCTTTTTGGGGACACTTTTATGCATTCATAATAATAAATCAGTGATTTACTTGATAAAACATCTTAATAACAAGCCTTTGTACCTTTTCTGTCAAATTTATGTATTCATAGGTAATTAGTATTATTATACTCAATAAAACACCCTTGTGACATTACCTTCCGAATAGTCAAGCCAATACTGTATAATTAGACTCTCTCTAAGGCCTATAACATGAATTTATAAAAAAAAATTAGCCCTTTTGTGAACTTAAAAAATTTAACATTATCAAGGCTCCTTTACTATCAAGCACTAAGAATAGTCGAGCGTGCTGTCCTACCGACAGCTCTTGTTTTATTCAGAAGTTAATCTAGAATTATATATTTTACAGGGAGCTGTTACCAGTGTTGCCATCAGATGGTATATTTCAGATAGATAATTTAATGAGGAAAGGATCACTGACACATGTTGATGCTGTCATATGGCAGTGGAAAGATGACAGAAATATGTGGCATTCTTATTCTCCAATAGACAGTAAAATTATTGAGGTAGGCCTGCAAAATCATAATGTATGCTTTGTAGATAGCTCTATAAACTTTACCATGCTGCATTTTCATAATGAAATTGTCCTGCATTGACTTTGGAACTCTTCAGATTGAGGTTTAATGATTATAGTATCAATATTGTCAATTTGACAAATCGGTAGCAAAGGACTTGGTCAGACTGCATGGACAAGCATTACCACTCGCTTTGAAAGGATTCAGGAAAGGTATAATAAAATTTTGAAATTGAAGAATTTCTTGAAGAAATTCATTTTGGCCCTGTAGTTTAATTTTCTACCCAGGGGTTGTAGGTATTGTCCTATTGGGAACTCAACTATGTTTCCTCATATGAGACCAGTTTCAGGCCAAGAAAGATGAGTATGGATGGTTCAGATAAGCTATAGGCTTCTTTGTAAGCTTAAATTGTTACAGTTGCAGTCAGATCTTTTTGTTGCATGTGCATCTCTCTTGTGACAGACTAAAACTTTTTCATAACAAGTTATAAAAGAGGAAAAAAAAGATGTTTAGTTGAAATATTTTAACAAAATCAAACTTGTGTATACTTACTTATGTATACTCAAAGATTTAATCATATAATGACAGGCTGCCCACCAATCAGGTGAAGATGAAGTCAGTTTGTCTACAATGGGCCGAGCCTATACAATAGACTTCAGCACAATGCAACAGATCAACGAAGACACGGGCACTGCCAGAAATGTACAAAGGAAACCAAATCCATTTGCATCTACAAATGCTCAGTCTAACTCTGGTAGGTTCATTTTAAATTTAACATCATAGTATGATACATGGCTTGTTACAATTGCCATGACATCTCGGCTAAAAGATTGGTAATAATGTTGTTTTTAGCTCGACTATTCGATAAGAATAAGTAGAGCTATTGTAGTCACCCGAGCGTCAGTGTCAGCGCCTGCGTCGGTGTAACCACTTATGTTAAAGTTTTTGTAATAGTTCGAATATTTTCAAAGTCCATTGACATACGGCTTTGAAACTTTGCACACTTGTTCACCATCATTACCCCAACCTGTATACAGGAGGAGGTAACTGTATCAAGCATTTTGACAGAATTATGCCCCTTTTTCGACTTAGAATTTACGTTAAAGTTTTTGTAATAGTTCAAATATTTTCAAAGTCCATTGACATATGGCTTTGAAACTTTGCACACTTGTTCACCATCATTACCCCAACCCCTGTAGACAGGAGGAGGTAACTGTATCAAGCATTTTGACAGAATTATGCCCCTTTTTAGCTCGACTATTCGACAAGAATAAGTAGAGCTATTGCAGTCACCCGAGCGTCGGCGTAACCACTTATGTTAAAGTTTTTGTAATAGTTCAAATATTTTCAAAGTCCATAGACATATGGCTTTGAAACTTTGCACACTTGTTTACCATCATGACCCCAACCTGTAGACAGGAGGAGGTAACTGTATCAAGCATTTTGACAGAATTATGCCCCTTTTTCGACTTAGAATTTACGTTAAAGTTTTTGTAATAGTTCAAATATTTTCAAAGTCCATTGAAATATGGCTTTGAAACTTTGCACACTTGTTCACCATCATGACCCCAACCTGTAGACAAGAGGAGGTAACTCTATCAAGCATTTTGACAGAATTATGCCCCTTTTTCGACTTAGAATTTACGTTAAAGTTTTTGTAATAGTTCAAATATTTTCATAGTCAATAGACATATGGCTTGGAAACTTTGCACACTTGTTCACCATCATGACCCCAACCTGTAGACAAGAGGAGGTAACTCTATCAAGCATTTTGACAGAATTATGCCCCTTTTTCGACTTAGAATTTACATTAAAGTTTTTGTAATAGTTCAAATATTTTCAAAGTCCATTGACATATGGCTTTGAAACTTTGTACACTTGTTCACCATCATGACCCCAACCTGTAGACAAGAGGAGGTAACTGTATCAAGCATTTTGACAGAATTATGCCCCTTTTTCGACTTAGAATTTACGTTAAAGTTTTTGTAATAGTTCGAATATTTTCAAAGTCCATTGACATATGGCTTTGAAACGTTGCACACTTGTTCACCATCATTACCCCAACCTGTAGACAGGAGGAGGTAACTCTATCAAGCAGTTTGACAGAATTATGCCCCTTTTTCGACTTAGAATTTACGTTAAAGTTTTTGTAATAGTTCAAATATTTTCAAAGTCCATTGACATATGGCTTTGAAACGTTGCACACTTGTTCACCATCATTACCCCAACCTGTAGACAGGAGGAGGTAACTGTATCAAGCATTTTGACAGAATTATGCCCCTTTTTCGACTTAGAATTTACGTTAAAGTTTTTGTAATAGTTCAAATATTTTCAAAGTCCATTGACATATGGCTTTGAAACTTTGCACACTTGTTCACCATCATTACCCCAACCTGTAAACAGGAGGAGGTAATTGTATCAAGCATTTTTTTTTTACTATCAAGCACTAAGAATAGTCGAGCGTTGCTGTCCTACCGACAGCTCTTGCACTAAATACAGAAATCTTTTTTATTTTAGAGGTAGGAACTTGTTCTTTTACTTGTAAAGTGTAAAGTACCATTACGCAGGACCTTAGTTTTTCTTGTCCAAAAAGACTTTAAAGTAACTTCATTTCTCTATGTGTAGTCAGAAAGTGTTACTACTAGATCACTGTGAACACTTTCTGTTTAGTTTTTATGCCCCCACAGAGCACGTGTCCGTCCGTATGTCCCAAAATCTTGTGAACGCAACTCCTCTTAAACCGGATGGCAGATTTTGCTTAAACTTACAGGGATGAACAACCTTCATGTGTAGATGGTAGTAAAGGAAGGAATTTTTGCTGCGACCAAATTTAACAGAATTATGGCCCTTTGTTGATTTTTTCAGAAATTTTGTGAACGCAACTTTTCTTAAACCGGATGGCAGATTTTGCTTAAACTTCCAGGGATGATAAACCTTAATGTTTAGATGGTAGTAAAGGAAGGAATTTTTGCTGCGACCAAATTTAACAGAATTATGGCCCTTTGTTGATTTTTTCACTATATTATATACTATTTAGAAATTTTGTGAACGCAACTCCTCTTAAACCGGATGGCAGATTTTGCTTAAACTTCCAGGGATGAACAACCTTAATGTGTAGATGGTAGTAAAGGGAGGAATTTTTGCTGCGACCAAATTTAACAGAATTATGGCCCTTTGTTGATTTTTTCACTATATACTATGCAGAAATTTTGTGAATGCAACTCCTCTTAAACCGGATGGCAGATTTTGCTTAAACTTCCAGGGATGAACAACCTTAATGTGTAGATGGTAGTAAAGGAAGGAATTTTTGCTGCGACCAAATTTAACAGAATTATGGCCCTTTGTTGATCTTTTCACTATATACTATGTAGAAATTTTGTGAACGCAACTCCTCTTAAACTGGATGGCAGATTTTGCTTAAACTTCCAGGGATGAACAACCTTCATGTGTAGATTGTAGTAAAGGAAGGAATTTTTGCTGCGACCAAATTTAACAGAATGTTGATTTATAGTTTTCAACTTGTGGCACATGTAGTCCAAAAAAATATTTGACCTAGAGTCATAAGATTGACAGAACAGTGGCGTGTGGGGGCATCCGTGTCCTATGGACACATTTCTAGTTTCTTCTAATTTAACCCTTATTTATTCAATTATGTAATTGACTTATATTTCTCTAGTTTGGAACAACGACTAAATTTAACAGAATTATGGCCCTTTGTTGATTTTTTCACTATATACCATATATCTGTTGTCAGTGGGGGCATCCGTGTCCTTTGGACACAGTTCTAGTTTATGTTTGCAAAGTCATGATTTAATCTTCTACTGGTTGGGGACCACCAAAACCGGACAACCACCTAACCCGGACGGCCCCGAAAATGCTTAATTTAGTATTTTCTTTGTTCAGTGGTTGTCAGTCACTTTTTTATCAACAATAAGTGCATGTTTCTTTTAATATTAAGTAAATGAATTTATTTCAACCTCTGTAAATGGTAATATTTTAATGTCTATTTCAAGAATGTTAACGTTGAAATTCGGGGGTCAAGAAAGCAATGCCTGACCTCATATACCAGCTATAATCATTTGCAGAGTGAATAATAGAATATCCAAAACTTCAGCATTTGTTGCTGACATATTGTATATCATGTTACAAATCAAAACACCCAGGCTTTTATCTGAATTAAATCACATCATGTACATTTCTGTCCGGACACATGGTACTGTAGTGTAGACAATTTAGGTAATTTTGATACCCTCTTTGTCGAGCCTCAGATATAAGTGTCAATACAATCAGAAATAAACAAACTAGTTTATTAGTTAGGAGAAGAACCTAGCTGAACTGTGTCAAATTTTTTGGTCTCTAGGTTAAAAATTATGAAATCTGTACGGAAAAATGTTCCAAAAGTGTCCGGTTGATGGTCTCCGACCAGTACAGAAGTGCTTGAAAAACTTACTAACGTTATTAAATTGAAAAAGTTTAAGAACAAAAATTTAATGCTTTAATCATGTAAACGCAATATTGTTTCTTGTATTAAATGCATGGTAAATGACTTGGTTATGTCAGATTGAAAAAAATATTTTACTCCTATTATTTGAGGAAGTTAACAAGGAAGCTGACAAACAGTTGATAATTATATCTTTGTTGTTACTAGAATTAACACATCTTTTTGTCCTATTCCAGTGGTAACACATGTAAAGTTAGATATATGTGTTACCCTACTGATTAAATAACACTAAAATTGCTTTAATACATCATTTTATTAAGCACAACATAGGGATGATATATTATTTTAACATTTTAGGATCTAGTTCTGAAACAGATTTGGAGCGTTGTGACTCTAGGGCGGAAGTATTGAAGGAGGATGCTGGCCTTGCCTCGTCCTTTATCAAAACATTGTTTGCTGTCTTGTACGAGGTGTATAGCTCATCTGTAAGTTCCTTTCCTTATTGTTGATATGATTGTACTACAATATTAATGAAGATTTATTGGCCATTTTGTTAAGTAAATAAAAAAAAAATCCCTTTCCATGATGCCAGGATGTCAAGTGAGAACCATATGAAATCTACTGAAAAATCAAATCTCATTAACTTTTCATTTTACCTTAACTTTGTCCTGTTTTATTGAAGCCTGCTAGAAGGAATAAATGACCATAGTTAATTGAAAGGTATGTTATGTCAGTGCAGGATATTTTGCTGTTTTTCACAATTTATTGTATTGATCATTGTTTTTTAACATTTTCAGGCTGGGCCTACAGTACGACATAAATGTTTGCAGACATTATTACGAATGATATACTACAGCAGTGCTGATCTCCTTAAAGATGTTCTCAAATCTCAACCAGTCTCTAGGTATGTCCTCAGATTTCAACCAGCCTCTAGGTATGTTCTCAAATCACATCCAGTCTCTAGGCATGTCCTCAGATCTCAACCAGCCTCTAGGTATGTCCTCAGATCTCAACCAGTCTATAGGTATGTCCTCAGATCTCAACCAGTCTATAGGTATGTCCTCAGATTTCAACCAGCCTCTAGGTATGTCCTCAGATATCAACCAGTCTATAGGTATGTCCTCGGATCTCAACCAGTCTATAGGTATGTCCTCAGATCTCAACCAGTCTATAGGTATGTCCTCAGATCTCAACCAGTCTATAGGTATGTCCTCCGATTTCAACCAGTCTCTAGGTATGTCCTCAGATCTCAACCCACCTCTAGGTATGTCCTCAGATATCAACCAGCCTCTAGGTATGTCCTCAGATTTCAACCAGCCTCTAGGTATGTCCTCAGATCTCAACCAGTCTATAGGTATATCCTCAGATTTCAACCAGCCTCTAGGTATGTCCTCAGATCTCAACCAGTCTATAGGTATGTCCTCAGATTTCAACCAGTCTCTAGGTATGTCCTCAGATTTCAACCAGCCTCTAGGTATGTCCTCATATCTTAACCCGCCTCTAGGTATGTCCTCAGATCTCAACCAGTCTCTAGGTATGTCCTCAGATTTCAACCAGTCTCTAGGTATGTCCTCAGATCTCAACCAGTCTCTAGGTATGTCCTCAGATCTCCACCCGCCTCTAGGTATGTCCTCAGATCTCAACCAGTCTCTAGGTATGTCCTCAGATTTCAACCAGTCTCTAGGTATGTCCTCAGATTTCAACCAGCCTCTAGGTATGTCCTCAGATCTCAACCAGTCTATAGGTATGTCCTCAGATTTCAACCAGCCTCTAGGTATGTCCTCAGATCTCATCCAGTCTATAGGTATGTCCTCAGATTTCAACCAGCCTCTAGGTATGTCCTCAGATCACATCCAGTCTCTAGGTATGTCCTCAGATCTCAACCAGTTTCTAGGTATGTTCTCAAATCACATCCAGTCTCTAGGCATGTTCTCAAATCTCAACTAGTCTCTAGGTATGTTCTCAAATCACATCCAGTCTCTAGGCATGTTCTCAAATCTCAACCAGTCTCTAGGTATGTTCTCAGATCACATCCAGTCTCTAGGCATGTTCTCAAATCTCAACCAGTCTCTAGGTATGTTCTCAGATCACATCCAGTCTCTAGGCATGTTCTCAAATCTCAACCAGTCTCTAGGTATGTTCTCAAATCTCAACCAGTCTCTAGGTATGTTCTCAGATCACATCCAGTCTCTAGGTATGTTCTCAAATCTAAACCAGTCTCTAGGTATGTTCTCAAATCTCAACCAGTCTCTAGGTATGTTCTCAGATCACATCCAGTCTCTAGGCATGTTCTCAAATCTCAACCAGTCTCTAGGTATGTTCTCAAATCTCAACCAGTCTCTAGGTATGTTCTCAGATCACATCCAGTCTCTAGGTATGTTCTCAAATCTCAACCAGTCTCTAGGCATGTTCTCAAATCTCTACCAGTCTCTATATATGTTCTCAAATCTCAACCAGTCTCAACTCAAGGTCTGTTCTCAAATTTCAACCAGTCATAACTATTTTGCCAATGAAGTAACAATAAATATTTTTATTTGCAGTCATATTGCTGCCATGATGGCATCCCAAGATTTGAAAGTTGTGGTAGGTGGGATACAGATGGCTGAAACACTGATGCAGAAACTGCCAGATATATTTAATGTTTTCTTTAGACGAGAAGGTAACATATTGAGCCGTTTTACAATGTTATAAATTCATACTGTACTAGTGTATGTACATGAATCATAATTTTATTTTAATTTGATTATAAAACAAGTTCTTCCAACTTACATTTATCCTTTTGAAGTCTTCACCTTGATGCCATCATTTAGAGGTTAAAGGTCACTGGAACAAAACATGAAATTAGTCATTTCACCAAAAAGCATTTACTGTTTAGTGGCACTACTCTAAAAGCTCTTTAAGTTAGCTAAGACTTTCTATCCAAATGCCTTATTCAATCTGATAACCATATATATTGGAGAAGACCTTTTTTCTTGTCATAAGAAAATTATGTCAGTGCTGAAATTGACTCTCTTATGTTTGATCTTAAACAGAAAAGTTTAGAGATTGTTTGATGTTTAATTTGTGTCTATTTGCTTTAAATTGTTTGGAAATATTTCATATTTTAAGAAACTCTTTGCTATTTTATAGGTGTAATGCATCAGATGAAGAAGTTGAGTGAGATAGACCCGCAAGCTGTGACCCCTGTAAAGCCACCACAACCCCAGCAGTCACCTCTAGGCTCTGGTTCCCTGGTGAGCATCAGTAGTAGTGGTACCAGCTGCAGTTCTGGTTCCACAGACGTTGATAAGAAAGATATGGACATGTGTTTAAGTATGGCCGAGGCGTCCTCTAATACTTCGACTGATGATCATGAAACGGGTGCTACACAAATGTAAGTCTTCCTCTATATCAAATGTTCCCCATACTGCCAATTCACTTAATGTCGTGGGGACGGAATTTATTTGTTTATTCAGAAAGGACACTTTTGTGGCTTCTTAAATTATGAAATTGTCTGATTTTGCAATAAAGTGAAATGCATACATAGTAAATTTAATAGTTGTAAGGCAGACTAATCAAATTTTTTTTTGATCTTTAATTCATGGGTTGACATATCCGCACAAATAAAACCCACAAAAATGCTGGGGCCACAATCATGTTTTTGTGTATTCAATTTGTATTATGACCCCTTTATATTTTAAAAATTAAATCCATGGTAAAGATGTCGACTGTCTTTACCATTGGGGAAAGGCTTTTCTGCTTACTTGATGAAATGCAAAGACATTTACTAAAATGCACTGATACTTGTTTACTTTGAATTAGTTGCTATCTCCAGTATAAATAATGGTAGTTAATATTTTCTTCAGGAGACTCAGTGATGTTTTAAAGAGAAAGAAACCTCCAAAAAGACCTGCAAGAAAAAGTAACAAGAACGATGAAAGTCCAGAAGTAGACAAAAAAGCATTAGGTGTTGGCAGATCCAGTCGTAGTAAAGGTTCCTCCAAAGAGAAGAGTGGAAGTAGTTCATCGTCGAAAATGTCTTTCTTGCCGAGCTTGAACCCACGGAGCTGGGGCAAACTTAGTAGTTCATCATCATCCTCATCTTCTGATAGACCTCTTTTATCCAAGGCATGTAAATTTATTGATGATCAATGTTTTAGCTGGTTTAACCTGATAGTATATAAGCCTGTTGTGGCTGAGGAGGTTGCTTTAATTTTGAGGCCTAAGATTTGCAGCCACCATTTATCCCTGGGTGATCGTATAAGGCAAATAAATAGGTTAAAATAACTGGAATCTATGCATCTCATAGCTCCAGCTGGTGGGATGGTTTTGACCCCTAGTGTTGCTTAAATGTTTCTAACACCTAAGGTTAGCCAAAATTATCTTTCCTGTTTCAGCGCCATATGTATAATGACCTATACAGTGTTGGTGCGCCGTAAAACCAAACAAACAAAGACAGTATATAAATACATATGAGCCGCGCCATGACTAAACTAACGTAATGCGTTTGCGACAAGCATGGATCCAGACCAGCCTGGGCATCCGTGCAGTCTGATCAGGATCCATGCTGTTCGCTATCAGTTTCTCTACTTGTAATAGAGTTGTTAAGCGAACAGCATGGATTCTGATCAGACTGCGCAGATGCGCAGGCTGGTCTGGATCCATGCTGGTCGCAAACGCACTATGTTGCTTTTGTCGTGACGAGGCTCATATATAAGCTCAAAGTAATTACATGTAATGTGCTTGAATCAAATAAGGCAATTTAGAGAACACTTATCATCCCACCAAGCATCAAGGTTGCTGATTCAATCCTTGAACAAAGCAGTATTTCTCCATGACATTTAATGTTGAAAATTATGTCTAATGCTTATTTGTCTCCCACTTCTGATTTTAAATTATGTGGGATTTGCAGTCAGTCACCTGTAGAGGAATTGGTATTGACTTTAAAGTAATTCCATGAAAGTCGAATAAGTGGACCGATTGCCGAGATATGACCAAAAACATGTTCAAATTTACATGAAAACAAGACAAACAGTATTTATCTAAAACTCTCTTCTTGCATAAAAGTTTTTGTTAAAGTAATTCGATAATTTAAACCCAGTGTTTTGATGATTGTATTTTTTTGT
Organism: Ruditapes philippinarum; assembly: GCF_026571515.1. NCBI lineage: Eukaryota > Metazoa > Mollusca > Bivalvia > Venerida > Veneridae > Ruditapes > Ruditapes philippinarum. The sequence continues at coordinate 38,266 of NW_026853855.1, forward strand.
ATATTTCAGTATTCTAGTCTGAAACCTGTTCAACCTGCATTACCAAACAACAAAGACAAGATTAAAACTTGGATAAAAGAACAAGGTATTATCTCTAAACTTGCAGTAAATACTTCCTCTTAATATATTAAATGATATAACCTTAATAATAAACCACTTGCCCCACATCATTGTGAGATTGAATTAATTCAGGGACTATGGATTCTTTATGTGCTGAAGCTTTTCAGCTAGCTTGTGCAATATAAGTGATTGTAAGCATCTAGAATAATGATTGGATGGGCAGCTGAGATCTGCTTTCACCGCTAAAGCAGGAAAGTGGCAGATGTTCTTAATAGTATCAGTTAAAGAACAGACCTGGGGATGATTACAATGATCAGTAATTGATTTAATTACAATTACTTTTAGATTTTATTGTAATTGATTATTATTGATTACTCAGACTTGACTCTGTAATCAATTAAATTACAATTACTTTAAGAGAGTAATTGATTGATAATTGATTACATTCAATGTAAAGTAGAATCCATACTTAAGACTACCCCTGAATTAAGACCATCCCCCTTAATAAGACTACTTTTTTACAAGGTTCTTTATGTCAATGGTTACATGATCCAGAATTAAGAACAATCGCTTATCCACTTTTAAGACCACCTGATTCTTAATTTGATCCCACTATTGAGACCACTGATATTAAAGTCAACATCTATCTAGATCTTAAATTTGTTGTTATGATCTGCTTGAATTAATGCTTTGCATGAGACTTAATTTCACAAGGTGTGAAAAACTGTTGTTATTGGGTTATTGTATAAAATAAGGTGAGAAGGTAAATTTTAGAGTGGTTTCATGTTGCTTTCAGCAAATTTATTTTGTGAAGTATTAATTTTTATTTGATAGGTGATTTATGTAAATCATATAATTGATATTGAAATCTGACCAAAGATAACTTAATGTTAAATTTCTTCTCATCAGATATAAAAGCATACTTTTATAGTGTCTTTTATATTGTATTTGTAGATTAAGATACATTACTGGTTTTTTTTCCAAACAAAATGATTAAAACAGACCATGCTCATAAAGTATGTAAGCAGTGATAAGAATGTTCACAATTAAGACCACTTTGGTCCAGAATCAAGGGTTTTTACTGTATAAAATTAAAACAAAAATTAATCTGTATCATGTAAAATAAAGGCATCCTTTGAATTAAAATAGTTTCCTGTTAAATCTGAAAGTAATCAATGTTAATCAAATTGTAATCATAATTACTGACTGAATTTTAGCTGTAATTGATTAATTACAATTAAATTAATCATTTTTGGGCAAGGTAATCAATTACATGATGATTACAGTGTAATCATGTAATCAATTAAAAAATCAATGATTACGATTAATGATTACCCCATTTCTTTAATAAAGAAACACAATCAGTTTCTGTAGAGAAGTGTTCATGGATGTATGCTAGTTACAAATTTGCTTCTGCAAAATGAAATGCATATACATAAAATGATAAACCATATTAACATGTCTGGTTTCATAAGAAAGCTTATTTTGATTTCATATGTTCCTAGAATTATAACAGTATTACTACTATAAACCAGTTTCAATGTGTTAAGGTATTGTAATACATTTTCTTGCTTATCAGACAGGATTATCTACTGTTTACACCGGTGCTAGAAAAACCTGTCTTAAGTTAATGACATCATTCCCATGTGCCATTTATGAATGAATTTTTCTATGGATGATGTCATTTTGCCATTATGAATGAAGTTGTACATTCATACGCTACTTTATGAAAATAGTACTTTATATAGTATTAGTTTTCATAATATCTTTTCAAAATACATGTATCAAAATGTAATATGCAAGAAAAAAAGAGTTGAACACTGGCTTTTGTCACAGACAGGAATATCTAGCTCTTGAGTATCTATAGAGCCTTGTTACTGCCATAAACAGTTACCATTGAGTTAGATATTTCGGTCTGTACCAGCAGCCGGTGTAAGATTCTTATAATATTCCTTTGTCTAATTATATATAATTGAATATTTATTAAGTATAAATATGTTAAATTATTTACAGCAACACGGTTCCTGGAGCAGTATTTCTCTGAAGAGATTCATCCAGGAAGTCATCCTGCACTGACAACATTGAACAAATTATGTACAGCTACAGAGAATCTCAGTCTAGAGGTAGGAATCCCAGTCAATGTACCATTTGAGTGCCATTATAAAATTTTGAAAATTTATATCCTACAAATCAAATGGTTAATCAAATGTTTTGGATTTTTTTTTTTTTTGGTGTTTTTACAACCTTTACAGGCTGTCAACCAATTGCTATATTCCTATAAAACTCCTATATTTTGGGTCGGAATCCTATATTTTAAAAAACCTATTTTTCCTATATTCTCCTATATTTTGAATGTATTTCCTATATTTTTTTTAAAATATATTGCCGAGGAATTCAAAGAGATTTAAATTTTGGTACTGCTTTTGGCCTTTTGTATTTTACAGGTAAGAGAATGTGTATGCCTGCATCAGCATCACATTACTATGCTCAAGGCTGCTGTGCTCCACATAGCCATCTGCATGGTCACCATGAAAAGCAGTGCATGAGTATGTCAACTTTATTTCAGGTGACCATTCAGATGATGGTCATGCATTGCTGTAACTTTCTGCTGATGCTTTTGTTCAAAGCTAATGCAGGCTGTCCAGCATCCCTAAAATTCCTAAAAAAGTGAAAAATTCGAAGGGAATTCCTAAAAATGCCCTATTTTTTTCACTGAAATTCCTAATTATTTTTATCTTTTGTTATAAACATACTTATAACTTGTAACCCTGTCAAAATAATCACGGACATAACTAAGTCGACCATGTTTTGAACATGGTCAAAAATGATTTGGCCATGATTTGCCAACTCAAAAATTGATGACATTGAAATGGTTTTGTTTCAACTAAAAGTTACTTTGACTGCTATTTCATAATCAAAGCAGTTGTTGATAATCATGTGGACAGTTAACAGCAAAAACACTACCATATCATGGTCCTGAAACTCAAATCATAATCATAAGAGTCCACTTATTCTGGAATATTTTGACACTGTTTTGCCAACTCCAGATATCTTGAATTTTATGTTTGTTCATTTTATCCAAATTTCTGAAGTGGTCCATTTATATCATATCATATTTGAAAATGATCATTATGAAGCTGTTGTATCACAATCTTAATTAAAAACATGTATAAATAGTTGTCAAAAATTAATGTACAATTTGTTTACTCACAACTCTTATTTAAATCTGCATCATATCAAAACAACATTGTAAAGTACTGAATGGGTTAACATAGACTTTGAAAAATTAATTCTTTTCCTCATACTTATTTTTCCTTTTCGTATCTTTGAGGGAGAAATTGCTTATTTTACCACAAAGTTATCAATTTCATTCAGTTCTTGTTCTTTCATTCATATGGTCCCATTTAGGAAAAGACTCGTATAATTAATCACAATCAAAATAATTTGGCAGTTCAGTAATCTAAAGCTCATTTCCAATTACAATGTACACACATTTTGCAATTATGTGATCTAGATAAACTGCAATTGAATGGTCTGTGTGGTGAACTTTTTTGATGTGCAATTCTTTGTGTTGATTATAGGTGCTTCCCATTTATTCAAATGACTGTACTAAGGCAAATGCCTTTTTACTTTTTACCTACTTTTACAAAAAAAATCATTTGTCCATATTCAAAAGCTGCATTGTGCAAGAATTTCACTGTATAAGAATTCCTTTTAGACACTTGTAGTTATAAAAAAATTAACATTCCCAAAACATAGATAGAATATGTTCTTTTTGACATGTTCAGCCATTTTGAAAAATATGGTTTGAACATGAATTGACTATGACCATTTCCGCAGGGGAGGCAGTTGACCAGTGAGTCCACACTGGTAGCACCTTTGCTCAAACTAAACTAGAGCATTATTTGTGAGTTACTTATGTGTCAAATATGCAAAGGTTAGCCCACATCATGGTCTTTTTGGACCTTAGTTTATTTAGTCATAAAATTGCAAATTTTAGCCCTAAAATTTCTATTACGTACCCTAAAATTCGCCCTAATTTTATGTCGGAAGGTGCTGGACAGCCTGCTAATGGTTTCCTTCACTTATACGGCAGACATTTTATTGTAGAAACAGCATGTGTAAAAGTAAGAATAATTTACATTTATATAAGCATTGGTAAGTTAAACAATTTAAGTTGAAAACTCCTATTTTTTTGCCTCAAAATGGTCCAAAAACTCCTATATTTCCTGCTAAAATATTCCTGTATTCCTCCTTTATTTTGGATAAGACCTGGTTGACAGCCTGCCTTTAGAAAATTGGTTGACCTTGATCCTGTTAGGAAATTTTAAGTCACAAAATTAAATAAATTTCGACCAAAAAAGGGTTTTACAACAGTAGTATAAGTTTAAATTAAGATCATTTTCTAGTTATTAGTATCAACTTACCTGTTAAAAGGAGGGAAAACAAGTGCTGGTGCAGACTGTAGCTTACCGAACAAACATTTCTATATCCAGTAAGAATCAGCTTGAGTCTAAAAACTCATAGTTTTTAACCACATAAGTTGAAACATTGGTGGTTCTACACAGGTGTAAGCTTGTACAATAATGCATGGAATGGCAACTTTGTTGTTTTTTTTCCAAATGTAAAGCTGGAATGTCGCCAAAGTACATATGTCGGTTGTGACTTAAATGTCCACTTTAACAAAGAGATAAAAATCATCTTTATGTTATAATATATAATTGAACACTTGTTTGTTACATGCTTTTTTTATATGAGATGAATGTGTATATATTTTAGGATGATGTAGGCATGGAAGCATTACAGGACATATCTGTGATAATGAAAGAGAGCGATGTCTCTCCATTTGAGGTGATACACAGTGGGCTGGTGAAGAAGTTGTTGACATATTTAACGTCTATGGACGGGTCAGTGCCACGAGACGTGAGAATAAGACGGTTTCTCCATGTCTTCCTTAACTGCCCTGTAAGTATATAAAGCTTACAGAAAATAAAGTGAAATAGAATTTCATGATAAAAGAAATAAGAAACCTGGAAATTTATGTCTTTAAAAGTAAACGTTGAAGTTATTCTGTGTTAAAGGATGGTATATCAAGTTCAGCTGTACATTCTGTATTTTTGGATTAACTTGTTTTAAAAGTTAAAATTGTCTTGGAATCTCAGCCTCATAACACTAAAATTACAACAGTTAGACAATTTATTCTTGTGGCAGAGACCTATTTTTGTCACTGCTTTGCCTTGCTCTTTACGAGCCAGAAAAATGTAGTAATTAAATACAAAATGTGATGAATCAAGTGGAACAAAGAATCAAAACAGGATAAGTTTTAGGTTGGTTTTTTTTTAATGATGATAACCAACATTTTGACTCTCACAAGTCATCATCTTGGTTATAAAAATGTATCAGCGCCATATGACTTGAATTGCGTTGATTCGCCCAAAACCCAAACAAAACAAATAATGCAGAGAAAACTGAAGTCTAATGTTATACATGTATATCAAATGCCATTTTGATAACTTTAGTCGTAAAACTTGTTTATAAATATTTCAGTCGCCAGACATTATTCACCTTAAGGAGATGAACATGCCCGACAGTGAGGTACCTTGTACAATGTTACCACTTGTACAAAAGTTAATGGCATGTTTACATCAGCTAGAACAGTTCCAGGTCAAAGTTCATGACCTCCCTGGTGGAAATACATCGACGGGGAGAGGCTCCAATGCTCTCAAGTTCTTCAACACACATCAGCTAAAGGTACATTTCTTTTCTAGTTTAAAACATTTTTTTGGAATTTTAAATCTGTCACATTTGGAGGCAGTTGAACTTATGTGCCCATTAATGCCTGAAATGGTGCGAGTTGAAGTGACTTAAAACCAAACAAAATAAATTCTTCTGTTATTGTTTCATTTCCTGCAAAACAATAAATGAAGAGATACTTTGTTGTCGAGTATTCTTCTATAAGTGGAATATAATTCTTGATGCAATATTGTCAGAGATCTTATTAACACCACAAACAGTTGAAGTCTATACACAAATTTACAATTTAAGTCTAGATACATAGGGTGATTAGGGTCATTTTATCATGCAGTACAAAATGATACAAAAACTGCAAAATGATTTTGAGAACTTTTCATCACCCGTTGATTTAACAATGATCGAATGTTCAAACATTTATGTACCATATGGAAAGTTGAATACATATTGTATCATAGTTTGGGGACATTTCTGTTGAAAAATTTTCAGAGTTAAATCTTATACATATACATGCACAGTGCGTTAAATGGAGTGCAGGACTATTAGTTACTCGCACTCCAGAGCATTCCCATGGATTGGCTCATTTTTGCTTGGGTTTACTTATTGTAACGACAAAGAAAGGGAAAGAGACAGAAATGTCATATTCAGATGCTCGTTGATTGGTTACTTTTTTCTGGGGTTTCATATTGTGTGTCTTTATGTTTGACTATGATACAAAGAGAAAGAACATCAAATCACTCGGCAATCTGATTAATACTGGGGGGGGGGGGGGCTATGCCCCCTCATACAAATCAGATAGCCTCGTGTTTCAGTGCTCTTTCTATTACATAATCATGTTGCATGAAAAATAAGCAGCATCATTTGGTAGGAGAGAAAAAATGACACATTAAAATCTTGCATTTTGTATCCATACCTGATGAACTATTATATAAAGTTGAGAATACAGAAATTCCATGTTTGTTGATTTGTCATCTATGGGATCATGATGAAATACATCTAAAACAAATGTCTTTACTATTGTTTTGCAGTGCTTGCTGCAAAAGCATCCATCTTGCAATACATTGAAGCAGTGGAAAGGTGGTCCAGTGAAGATAGATCCTCTAGCCCTGGTTCAAGCAATAGAGAGATACCTTATCATGAGAGGTTATGGCAGACAAAAGGTGGGCTACATTACATTTCTTACTAACGTATGTTTAATTTTGATGAATATTAAGTTTAATATTGAAAGGCGGTCAGTGAGTGTAAAATATCCTTTAGAGAAATCTACTTTGTATAGAAAAAAAGCGGATGTACCATGAAAATGTTTGGACAGTTCGATAAACTTTTGACATCTAAGTAAACTAACTGTACTTTATTTGTAAGCTGATTGAGTGGCAATAAAAACATATTGGATTGTATACATTGAGTAAATAAAACTAACAAATGATTGTTTTAGAAATATGAATTATTGTAAACAGGAAAAAAAAGAGAGATATTTTGTGTGAACAAAAGTTTTCTCTGTAGTTGTTAATAATAGACTTGTGTGAATATAAACTGATAATACCTATTTGTGATGTTATTGTAAAATTTATTTTGTTATTTATCATTTTATTTATACATATGACATATTTATACATAAACATGACAAAATACACTATGACTGAAAACAGGACACAATGTACATTTTTGATTAGATGATAAAATGTACACTGATTGACAATAGGTCAAAATGTGCACTGCAAAAATTGGACTATATGTACAGATTAAAAGAAAAGAACAAATTGTTGACCAATTCTTTAACCCATAATAAAATGTAATATATGTATTTATAGGATGCTGATGATGATAATAGTGATGATGACAACTCGGATGAAGACTTAGATGATACCATGGTAACCATACTTCTTATCTTGCTTTATAAATGACAACAACATGATAACAATCTGTTAGATGACTTGTACCAACTTGTTGTAAATTATAATCAGCAAAGCCTTAGCATATTTTAAAATGAAATTTTTCTTATATACTGAATTCATTGAACAAGTTGAAAAAAATTGTAATATGCGAGCCTCTGTCGAGCATTATATAATTTTATTCGAGTTCAATAAATTCAGTAGTGAACCCACACAAATATAATATTCTTTATCACGTACCAAAATAAGAACTATTTACAGTAAAAAAGTATTGGGCTTAATGTTGTCATTTAGCGCCTCTTAACAAACAATGACACATCAAGATATATGCAGTGCTACTTAATACCATTTTTATATGGAGTCGTAAAAGTGGCATGGATATTTGATAAAATAAAGTATTTTTTACTATTTATAGTATTGTTGATACCTTTTCTTTAGGCATTTTGAAATGAGGATGATTGTTTTGTAATTATACGAAAGTGTTAAATTTTTTTGTCATTTAATGTTCATATTGGGCAAAAGTAAGTGAATTCCGAACAACTTGTGTTTACTGAAATTTAAAGTATGAAAGTAATGGTCATTTGTTAAAGATAATGATTTAATATAGATTATATAGGTACAGATGAATTGTTTCTTGGGTTATATAATTCTGTATATTCCTATCCAGGATTTGTTATAACAATTTCAGGCTGCTGTATTTATAAGTCAAGGTCAAGCACGACACAGACTAGAGTTCCTGATAGGAGATCGAGTATTACCATATAATATGACAGTATATCAGGCTATAAAACAGTACAGTAACTGTACAGATAGGGAGGGTAGTGAGACAGACACTGACACCGAGAACCCCGTAGGTCATGCTAGTATCTGGGTACAGACACATACAATCTGGTAAGTTGGTTTATATAAACCATTTATTATGTATATTTTACCTTTTTTAAAAAATAAATTTTTTATTACTTATTTTAAATTTATTTTCAATTTTTATTACTTATAAAAATATATATATATTTTTTATATCTTATTTTTTACTCTTGAGTAAAAAAGGAATAAAGCAGTTCCATTTTCCTAGGGAATTGAATAAAAAGATTTTTTATATATTGTCACCTTAGTGGTTAACACCTATTAAGTTTAGAAGGACATAACCAGTTACTGCACTAAGGTGATGATTTGTTTGAGACATGCTGTTGTCATTGCTTGCTTGAATCATACATAAGTTGTGTATAAATATAACAATTAATTTTCCTAGGAATTAAATTTAAAAAAAAAAGAGGCTGTAAAATGATTTGAGGCTTGCTTTCTTTGCTTGCTGGTATCATTTAATTACATTATACCATAGTATAGTGTACAATAGTGCTGTTATTGATGAATTCATATCACTTTGTCAGGTATCGTCCTGCCCCAGAGGGTGATGACAATGTAGTGACAAGCCCGAAGAAAACAAAATCAGAAGCGAAAGCAGCTAAATCAAGTCATAAACGAAAATCAGAAGATTTATGGACTGGTAAGTGTGAAAAGAAAGAGACCATTATGAAAAAGTAGTGTGAAAATCAGAATTTGCACAGACTGTATACAAATTTGATAAATCGTGAGCTAAAAATATATGGCAAATAAACAGTAATACAGATATAATGACTAATAAACTGTTCATTCTGTAGTTAATTTAACTTATCATAAACATCTAAGATTCTCATGTCATTGGTTTAATTTTGAGGGCACTTTTATTGCATCTGATGTTTTTGTGGGTAAAAATTTAATTTTTAGAATATAAGAGGACTGGGAAAAGTGGATTTTGTTAGACTTGGTGATGCACATTTATAAATAAAAAAACACACCATGGCTGAAAGCTGTAATGTAAGATAGATATTTGGGAAATAGTTGTGTTTTTGTGTCTAATGTTGTCCATGTACTGGCTATTAGAGTCAGAATTTTCTATTTTCTCAGATGGTAATTGTCCAGTGATAGTGCCAGCATTAAATGTGTATTTGACGGAGAAATTGCCAGCATTTGTTACGGTGCAAGATGCTTCACTTGAGGTTATTGCCTTACTCCGAATACTACATGCATTTAACAGATACTGGTCTACAGTGTATGAGGTAGGGGTTTTGTCCTTTAATTTTCATTTGCTGTTGTAGTTGTTCAATAGAAGTGAATGATATGAGCTAGATTGATGTTTTATTTCTTATATTGATTTTAGGCATTGATATGAGCTAGATTGATGTTTTATTTCTTATATTGATTTTAGGCATTGATATGAGCTAGATTGATGTTTTATTTCTTATATTGATTTTAGGCATGACTTGGGATATATTACAGGATATTCAAGATTTTTCTGTATACACAGGATTTATTTTCATCGAGTGGTATGAAAATAAATATATGGGGGTAGCCATGAGTGAAATATGATGATTTTCATACCAAGAGATGAAAATAAATGCTTTACCTATAGAATTGAATTTCTGTTTATTATATAGGTTTTCTTTTTGACAAATATTCAATAAGCCATGAACTGTAATATTAAGTGAACATAATCTTATTTCAGGTGCCATCCTATTATGCCAAGCCAATTTTATCAAAGTCAGAGTTTATCAGCTCTAAATTGATGGCAAAGGCAAATAGGCAGCTTCAAGATCCCCTTGTGATAATGACAGGAAATTTACCAACATGGTTGGCAGAAATAGCAGCTGCTGCGTGAGTTTATATTCTTCCTAATTCTTTATTCTTCTTCATATATGCTACTATAATGGGGAAATTAGAATTTTGCATGTACATCATAGTATTTCTGTTTTAGTAATTTAGGAATATAGGAAACATTTGTTTTATATGGAAGATCAGTTAAGAAATTTGTAACTTGCAGGTGACCAAATTTAAAGACAAAAATTGATAATGCAAGACTTGCATTTGGAAATAAAAGAAAGAAAACTTTTTCAAATTTTATTTTATGAGTATATTTGGCTACTTATTATAGTCCCTTCTTTCAGTAGAAAAAAACATCGTAAATGGAGTTTAAATAAGGTCTAAATACATGAAATATTGGTGTACCTTATTACTTGTAACATATAGATTATATTTAAATAAATAAGTGTACCTTTTATCAAATAGAAAGTGTTAAGTTAAATTAGGTATATACTCCAGATGGAAGAACATTATTACAATGTTTTGGATCCTGTTTCTTTTTCAGACCATTCCTGTTCCCATTTGATACTCGCCAGTTGCTGTTCTATGCAACAACATTTGACAGAGATAGAGCGTTGTTAAGACTACAGGATAACTCTGTTGATACCACTGCCAATGATTCTAGTGACAGAGTTGCTCCTAGATTAGATAAACGAAAGGTAATTCTCATATTCTTACAATTGAGCTGCGTCACGACAAAACCAACATAGTGCGTTTGCGACCAGGATAGATCCAGACCAGCCTGCACATCCGCGCAGTCTGATCAAGATCCATGCTGTTCGCTATCAGTTTCTCTTACTCCAATAAGGTTTGAAGGCGAACAGCATGGATCCTGATCAGACTGGTCAGATGCGCAGGCTGGTCTGGATCCATGCTAGTTGCATACGCACTATGTTGGTTTTGTCATGACGCTGCTCTTATAGTATGATAGTTTTTTTCTGCTAAATTCAGGAAATAAACTTCTTTAATGTACCTGTTGACTGCATCTGATTTACCCATGTGACCAGTGTGCACAAAGATCGTCTGGCACATTTGAATATGTATGGCAGTGGTGCTACACACCCTGAATGGAACCTACAGTCAAACTTGCCATAGCGACTCACTGATTTAAACAACTTCCTGTCGTATATGACCCTATTTCAGACCGCCCAAGATAAATCACTATGTAAAGACATTGAATTAAATGACTCCCTGTCTAACGCGACTAACAACCATAAATTTTGCGTCCAGTACCACACATACAGCTTAATTAAACAACTTTTTGTACATTTGTCAATATCGTGTGATAAAAAATGTTATTCGCACTGGACACAACAACGCTCAAGACATTATTGTTACAATCAAGTCCATTAGTGATTATTGTGCACACTTAAAACACTTACTATAATACATGTAAATTGTATTATACAAGAGAAAAGAATGTGCAAACTTTCATAAAGTAAACCTGAAACTTTTTATTGACCTGGATTTAATGTGTGAGCTATTTAGATAGTCCCATGGAAAGATACATATGACAAGTTTGACGGTATATTTTAACTAATGACAAATAGGTTCATATTTATTATGTCTTAAAGTGTGAATGTTTTTATGCCCCCTGGCATATAGTAATTGAACCGTCCGTCCGTCTGTCCGTACGAGGTTAACCTAGAACGGCAAGTTGGATTTTTCTTAAGTTCTACCTGTACCAATGGCTTCATAATTTACACACTTACTAACCCATACAAAGTATATGATCTGGGAAAGTTACATAACTATGGCTTCCATTTGCACCAAGTTATGGCCCTTTTCAGCACTTAGAAAATGAATAATGGTTAACCTAAAGCGGCAAGTTGGAAATATCTTATGTTCTATATGAACTAATGGCTTAATAATTTTCACACTTATCAATACAATGTACATGATATTGCCAAGTTATATAAATGTGCCATCCATTTTCCCAGTAATTTTCTCTTTTTATCACTTTGAAAATAGGGCCTTGTATGGTTAACCTATTCCGCCAAGTTGGATTTATCAAAAAAATTCACCTAATTACTTAATTTATTTAATGATATCTTTCATATTTGGTAGGTGGATACCTTTAACGGTCCTCTCAAGGTCACTTGTGTAAAAAAATAAATCCAAACATTTCTGCTCATACAGCCTTTATTTTTAAGTTAATGTCTTTCATGTTTATAATAGTCATACCAAGGGAGGTCCTCTTCCTTTTCCTTTAGTAAGGGGTCATTTGGGTCAAGGTCACCAATGTCAAAAATAGATTTTTAGCTCGACTATTCGAAGAATATGAGAGCTATTGTAGTCGCGTCGGCGTCCGCGTGGCGGTTGGTTAAAGTTTTTTGTAAAGTCAAATATCTCAATTATTACTTGAGATATTCAATTGAAACATACAATACTTATTTATAGTAACAAGGTACATCAGATTGACAAGTTGGATAACTCTGCCTACAATATTGACAGAATTATGCCCCTTTTTAACTTAGAAATTTTGGTTAAAGTTTTTTGTAAAGTCAAATATCTCAATTATTGCTGGAGATATTCAATTGAAACTTACAATACTTATTTATAGTAACAAAGTACATCAGATTGACAAGTTGGATAACTCTGCCTACAATATTGACAGAATTATGCCCTTTTTTAACTTAGAAATTTTGGTTAAAGTTTTTTGTAAAGTCAAATATTTCAATTATTGCTGGAGATATTCAATTGAAACTTACAATACTTATTCATAGTAACAAGGTACATCAGATTGACAAGTTGGATAACTCTGCCTACAATATTGACAGAATTATGCCCCTTTGGAACTTAGAAATTTTGGTTAAAGATTTTTTGTAAAGTCAAATATCTCAATTATTGCTGGAGATATTCAATTGAAATTTAAAATATTTTTTTTATAGTAACAATGTTCATCAGTTTGCAAAATTGCATAACTCTGCCTGCAATATTTGCAGAATTATTGCCCCTTTGAAACTTAGAAATTTTGGTTAAAGGTCTTCAAAGATATTTACTTGAAACTTTACACATGCACTTAGGGTCATAATTGGAGGGTCATAATTGTATGTCACTGACCAAGTTCCATAACTCAATTTTACATTAAGGCTGATTCATATCCCCTTTTCTACTTAGTCTCTTGGTTAATGTTTACATGCAAGTTTTACATATCTCAATAACTATAAAAAATATTTATTTAAAACTTCACATATGCATTAAGGGTCATAATTGTAGGTCACTGACAAAGATCCATAATTCTATCTTGCATTTAGGCTGATTTTTCTCCCCTTTTTCAACTTAGAGATTCATGGTAAAGTTTTGCTTGTAAGCTGTTATCTCAAAAACTACTGAAGGGTTTGTGCCTTTTTTTTGGGACAATTTTATGCATTCATAATAATAAAGCAGTGATTTACTTGATAAAACATCTTAATAACAAGCCTTTGTACCTTTTCTGTCAAATTTATGTATTCATAGGTAATTAGTATTATTATACTCAATAAAACACCCTTGTGACATTACCTTCCGAATAGTCAAGCCAATACTGTATAATTAGACTCTCTCTAAGGCCTATAACATGAATTTATAAAAAAAATTAGCTCTTTTGTGAACTTAAAAAATTTAACATTATCAAGGCTCTTTTACTATCAAGCACTTAGAATAGTCGAGCGTGCTGTCCTACCGACAGCTCTTGTTTAAAAATATTTTTACTGTCAAGAATCTGAGCCGGGAGCATTTGTGTTAACAAACACGTTCTTGTTTCATGTTATTTTTAAATCACTTAGACTTTGCAATAAACAAGGTGTATGGCTTAATTCATTACAAGATTTTAAAGTTGTTGGTATTCCAAGAGGTAAATATTTAACATTTAAAAATGATATTTGATGTTGATTTTCAGCGTATGGTTAATAGAACAGATTTGCTCAAACAAGCGGAGAAGGTAATGGAAGATCTAGCTAGTTCCCGGGCAATGCTCGAAATACAATATGAAAATGAGGTATTCTTTTACTTCTTACTTTAACTGTACAGTAATCTCCTCTTATAACAATATTCTAGTCAAATTTATATTGTTATATCCGGATATCGTTATATCCAATAGGCAACCAATTTGAAAACAATGAGTTGGGACCACTGCATCAGCATCATTTTAAGTGTTATATCATTACATAAGCAACCTCGTTAAAAGTGGAGTTTACTGTATATGCAATGGTATGTTTTAATTTAATGCTTTTATAATGAATGGTGTAGTTGTAAAATTTTGTTGAGGCTTAGTAGGCTTTTCATTGTCACTGTTCACATGTTAAGTGGGATAGGAATCGACTTTCCAGCTTTGTAGAGCAAGATCCTGCGTGCTCTTTGGTTCAAGTGTGCACCTTGATAGAACCATAGACCTCATATTAAGTTGCTTGACAGCAAAAAAACTTTGTCATTTTAATTTTTGGGGAAAACTACATGATTTTTAAGGAATTGTTCTAGGGGAAGCTGCCCTTCAGCAGCCCCTGCTAAAGAAGGAAAAAGGCCCGCTCTTAACTAATTTTTATAATGTTGAATGTTAATCATTACAGGTTGGTACTGGGTTAGGACCAACACTAGAGTTCTATGCGTTGGTGTCTAGAGACCTACAGAGAGCTGATCTAGAGTTGTGGAGAGGTGACGTGATTGTGGAGAAAGACTCGTCAGGTATTTGCTTTACTTATAAGTCATTGACTCTTGTTAAAATGGTTCAAAGTTATATAGGTTAAATTGCTATTGTCCCAAGTTAATAGCTGTAATGTGAAGGTTTTTCTTATAGGATCTGTATTATTCATTTTCAGGGTAAAAATTATTGTGAGTATATATATATATATTAAAAAATGCAAGAAATTGTCTTATTTTAACAACAGAACATTATAATTTCACTTGATATCTTCATTCGCTACTCAGTTTCTATGTTACATTGGTACTATTCAACATCCATTTGTCTTAGTTTATTGTCAGTTATATCAAAAATTTATTTTACTTATGAAAGTGTTATTTTACTGGATTTAAATAAATACAATTTTAGAAAATGTGACTTGTGGTAACGTTCATAGACAAGCTGGTGCACAATATTGATTCTTATAGACTTAGTGGTTTTATGTTTATTAAAACAATATCAACTTTAGAAAAATATCAACTTTAGAAAAATATTAACTTAAGAGCTCTCCAGAAAAATTGTTTAAAAAAAACATGCAAGCTGTTTCTTCAGTTCATGTACAGATACTAATGTCTATATAATTACAGGTAATGAGACTGGTAACCAGTACATTCATTCTAATTGTGGCTTGTTCCCGGTTCCCTTGGCAAGAAACACAAAAGCAACTGTGGTAAATAAGATGAAGGCAAAGACAAAGTTTTTAGGGAAGTTAATGGCAAAGTCTCTCATGGACTCCAGAATGGTAATACAACTTAAATTTTCTTAGACTTGTTGAAATTAAAATAGTGGCATAATTGTACATGTATATCATATACTTAGTGTTTAGGTTAGTCATGTCAGCCCACTTGGCTCAATAGCATTGGATTATCAATCCAGGTGTGCCTAGTTGAGTGTAATGACTATTTGACTCAACCCTGATTTAGAAATTATGTGGGATTATTAGTCACTCATTTTCAGAGAAATTAGTAATTACTTGTTACTTATCCAGTAAAGCTGGTTAGATGGATCAACAGCCAAGATATGACCAAAAACATGCGTTAAAATCAGTGTTAAAACCAGAAGGGGAGGGGGGACAAGGAAAAAATAGGTCATATGTTAGTTTCCTTGCACAGCTTTGTAGCATTTACCTTGTTGTTGTTGTTTTCTCAGAAGATCAAAATTTAGATTTCTGGTGGGTGTATGCTAAATCCATTAGAAAAATGATACTAATAAATTAATTCCTTGGGCTATTAATTCCTTGGACCTTGGCCTCAGCAGTACAACAGTATCAAATATGAATTGAAACAAGTGTAATTAAACATGTGTAGTATTTTAAAGATAAGTATTGGTTACTTTATCTTGAAAACAATTAAGTGTTATGTGATAAATAGCTATTAACTTGTACATGTATATTATAATGCTCTATCAATTACAATTGATATATATTTTTTTTGCAGCTGGACATTCCATTTAGCCGAGTTTTCTTCAAATGGTTGCTGGGACAGGAGCATAGTTTGACATCTAGTGATTTACAGTATATAGATCAGGTTGTTTCTAAGTCTTTCAATCAGCTTGAAGATATTCTACGACAAAAGCAGAGAATTATGGCTGATAAATCTCATGTAAGTTGATTTATGTACAACTGCTTATTTCTACGCTTTATACAGTTGGAAGTGATTTGCAGGGCAAAATTTTTCTGAGAGTTTCTGATTTTGAAGTACTGCCTTGTCTCAGGAATACATTCGGTTACCTCTTATATGGTGTCTAGGTGATGCCCTTGTAAGTGCTGATGACTGCAAATAAATTGCCTTTTACTACTGTTGATTTAGAAAATTATATAAGGTGCAGCAAAAAAAATGTCATTAATATCTCCATAAAAGGGAAAACAAGGGGAAAATTCCCCCATCCTTCAGTTAAGTTACTATTACTCCATAATAGACAGAGAGCTCTGATAACTATGGGGGGGGGGACTGTTTAGTACTGGTACAATATTATCATCAATATTAATATATAATCTTACCAATGAAACTAAATACTAAATAGTATTTGATTTAACATTTATAGACAGAAGAGAGTCGAAGACTGGCTCTAGACAATCTAACAATGGATGGATGCAGTATAGAAGATCTCGAATTAGATTTTACCTTACCCGGATATCCTAATATAGAACTGAAAAAGGGAGGCAAGGATAAACGTGTTACATTAGAAAATCTGGAGGAATACTTGCAGGTAGGCACAAACTTTCAAACTCAATACACCCAAATTTCCTTTGAAATATGATTAGTTTTACAATGACAGTAGAACAAGCAATAAAAAAGCATTATATAAGAAAACTCATATATATATACATTAAGCTGAATTATGATTTCACCACTGACCACTGAAGGTTCGAGTCATGCCAGCTTGTTTGGATTCTTCATGTGAGAAAGCTTATGTTGGTGGTTCTACTCGGGGTGCATGTTCATGCCTGAAATAATGTACAGAGGGGCACCTTAGGTCTTCCTCCAGCAGTAAAGCTGGAAAGTCGCCATATGACCTTAACTGTCATGGTGCAACTTTAAACCAAACAAAAAACACCAAAACATTAAGAATTCAGATTTATTTTAATGTGATTACTAAGTAAAGAACTTTAATTACCAAAATAAAGTTTTATATAATCATAAAACTTTATGGGAATTGTATGACTAAGACTTATTTTCACTTTCTCAATACTTCTACAATGAATTATGATAAACTTTGGACCAGTTTCATTGCTCAATTTAAATTCAGCAATTTGTAGAAATGGAAGAATTCGAAGAATTCTTTTGCATATGGAAATAAGTGTATAATTGACATATATAATTTTGTAGTTGGTGACACATTGGAGTCTAGTGGAAGGTGTATCACGACAGTTTGATTCATTAAGGGAAGGCTTCGAGTCAGTATTCCCTCTTAGTTCTCTACAAAGTTTCTATCCAGAAGAGGTAAGAATCTGTTGTAGAAAATGTTTTAGTAATCTTATAGATTCACAAATTAGGCAAGTAATGGTATTTTAGGATTTTAAAATTTATTTCAATTACATTTATCCTAATATAAAAATAAGTTTATACTGTATATATTCATAACACAATAATCAGCCAGAAAAGTGACAACTCGATTTTGTAATATATAGAAATGAGACATGGTCAGACGTCTTTGTTGGGGTAAAATTTCATTGGATTGACCTTCCCACAAAAACTATAATACTAGTAATGATTTTTACAGTATTGATATAAACGTAGCTATATTTTTGTGCTTTGTATTAACATTTGTATAGTTTTAAACACAAGACATTTTTGGAACATATGTTCTTGTTTGATAAATAGTTAAACCATTTGTATTGTCAATTAGCAAGTAGTTAGGCTCAGTTCTATAAATTTCAGTCAAATAAATTATCATATTGCCGAGTTGCTGTTAAGTCATAGTGCACAGCAGAAAATATAGCATTTTAAGGGTTTATTAAACATGTTTTGGGCTGTGGGAAACCACTTTTATTTGGCTGTAAATTATAGGGTGAAAATGCACTGTATAATACTACCTGCCAAGGTTGTTTCATTATCATTCTTTGCTTTCCAGTTGGAGTTACTATTTTGTGGTCACAATGAGGAATTGTGGGACACGAAAGTTTTAATGGAATGTTGTCGGCCAGATCATGGATATAATCACGACAGTCGTGCTGTAAAATACCTGTACGAGATACTCAGTTCATATACACCTGATGAACAAAGAATGTTCCTACAGTTTGTGACAGGCTCGCCAAAACTGCCTGTTGGAGGTTTGTTACTTCATATACATACTGTTTTAGTATTTGTACTATAAATAAAGTTATTGGCCAATGAATTTGAAAGAAATGCATATAGTGGGAGGAAATAATGTGGGGGGGGGGTTTATTATGTTAATAGAATAATCAAACTTGCTGTATTGGCTGGCTGAGTTGAAGGTCATTGCCAAAAACTATGTGATTTAACACTGAATACTTTTGCATAAGAAAAGATGGTTAGTAATTAACTTTAATGTCTGTTCTTTGTAATAATATATAGATTGAAACCTTGGCTTTCATCAAGAAATATATTATTATTAAGGGTGTCATGGTTAGCAGAAATGTTAACCATTTAAAGGGCAATTTAATAACAGTATTAAACGTAAAACCAACCATACTAAAAGAATTCTTTGATTTTTGACATTAACTTTTTTTTATTCATATAAAGATAGCACAATTTGTGTGTACTTTGTTGTACTTGACAATAATTTCAAAACTTATTCTATTATGGAGTAACTGTTGTCTACTAGGACTGTACCATGCAAGATAATATAGCATGTTACCAAAAAAGTAGATTAAAATACAAAATATTATATCTTCACATAAAGAAACAAATGTAATGTTTAAAATCAATCAAAAATTTATAAGGTTTTCATCTAACGTCGGTTACTGGTTATGAAATTTGCATCCGGTTTAAGGCTAAAAACCAGCTGACCCGGTAATAAACGAATAAATGTGACATCCCTTATTATTATGTTACAATATCACTTAAACAAGGTTATGATCAACAAGATAAACATGAAATCTTTTGAAAAAATTTATTTTCTTCTTTCAGGTTTCCGTAGTCTTAGTCCGCCTTTGACCATTGTTCGCAAAAGTTTTGAAACAACAGAAAATCCAGACAGTTTTCTCCCGTCAGTAATGACATGTGTAAATTATCTTAAACTGCCAGACTATTCCACAGTGGAGATCATGCGTGACAAACTACATCTTGCTGCTAGTGAAGGACAGCTGTCATTCCATCTATCATGATTCATCATTCTGTCAAATTATAATATAATAATGATGTATTCTTACCATGTAAAAAAAAAGAATTGGAACAGAAATTTAGATTGTTTTTAAAATAATAGAATAAGCTCCATTTCTTCACATGCAAAGGCAAATAATTGCAGTATATGATCTTGACGTAGAAAATGATTTGATCTTTTCTTGCTGCGGGATAGGTTTGAAAATTAGAATTTAATTCAGTTTGAAATTGAAAGGAAAAGTCCTTAGGATTCTTTTACGTTACGTAATTTTGAATGAATTCAAAATGTAATTGGATTGTTCTTCCCACTGGTAATATTTGTTCACAAACCGGTCTGTTACAAAACTTTGAACTTAAAACATATTGATGAAGCATTGGAACATTTTATTTCCTCTATGCTGTAGATAGTCATCCTAGAAACTTTGTAGATACTTGTTGAGAAGTTGTCATGGATATACACTCAATATAAAGCACCTGGATGTAAAGTAACACAGTTTGATTATTATAAAAGCAATTTTTTAGGACTAATGTTTATTAAACTAGTTGCGCCTTGTTACCAATGTTCACCATTTGTAAGCCAATCAACTTGTCACGGGGGTGTGTCTCAGTTTGAAGGGATGTGTTTTGTATCAAGGGGCGTGTCCTGCATCTTGCTGAGAAGATTTTTTTATTTATTTCCAATTAAAATCATGCCAGCGTATTACGACACAATCTCAAATATTTGCCAAGTGATATCATCACTTTCACTTTCATCAATAACTGTGTAAACCTGCCTCACACTTGCTTTGCCCTTAATTTCCAGCAAACACTATACTGTAGCTGTACAATTTTTATTCGAATATTGAAACATTTATTCAGAATTTTCTAGTGTTATTTCTATTTAGCATTTGTTTATCTGTGAATGTATCAAAATTAAGTCCAAATTCAACATTTCCTGAGAAGTTTTCAGTTTAGATTTTTTTGTTAAAGATTCAGTACAGTCAGACCTTAAGGCTTATGTGGTATACACAGATTAAGACCGGCTTGGTATAGTGAGATCTTAACTCAGACTTGTAATGATTAAGTGGTATGTTCAGACAAAACTAAAAAGTCAAAAATAGTAATTACCTTGGTAGCTACATCAAAAATCATGTATAATTTGTTTGTTTGGTATGTTCAGGTTGAGGTTTGCTTTACATTAAGATTTGCTGCTTATTATATTCTGATAAAGCCATGCTGTTGAGTAGCCTCCTAGTAGTTTAAGGGTGCTTGAAAATGACTTAATATGTTTTTGTTAGAAAGTTAATTTTGAACGCATCCCGATATGGTGGGTATGAAAGACCATTTTGTGAGTAGGAAATGCTTTCTTAGATGATTAAATAGTGGAAGAAAATATAATTGTTTTATAAATCTGTTTGGAAAAAGGTTGAATATATATTGTTGTTAAATTGAAAACCTATTTCATTGTGTGAATGGGAATAAATGGTTCTATGTAGGTGTTAGAAGTTGTCCACATCATATACATGTATAACGAATTTTGTCCCTGGGTATACAATTTGATGTAAATATTCTTGTTGTTATTTTTCTTTTTTTTAAAGTGATTAATGTATTTTTGTTAATTTACAACATAATAATCTTGTATTGAGTTAAATTTTCTTTTTTTATTGTGCTTTTTTTCGTTAGATGTTGTTTTCTATTTTTTGTTCTCACATGTTAATTTAGGTCGGTTTAATATGTTTTATTTAACAAAGGTATTTAATTGTATAGAGGGGTGATGTAGTTATTTTAGGAGAATGTTAAGTAACGAGCAATAAGTCCTAGTAAGAAATGTGCTTAACTGTGTAAATGCAGTCGGATCTCCGTTATGATAAATATACAGGTGCTGTCACGAATTAAACTCTGAAATATAAGTAAGAAACATGTCCTGTTCATTATTGAAAAATGATAACAGTTTGATTTTATCAAGTAAAACATTAAGTTACATATTCGGATTGCATTTTGGTTGTTACAGGTAAAATAAATCTTGGTTGTATTACCCTGATACCTTAAAGGCCCATCATGCCTTGGAAATGCTTTCAATTTTATTTTTCATAAGGTGTTTGTTTATTTTCAGTGCCCTGGAATATTTCCAAAAAAAAAATAGTTACTCATTAGCAAGTAGAAAACCTGCGATTGGTTTTTGAGAGAATTTATTTTCTTCTATGTATTAATACAAGAGTGTAATTTTAACAATATTTCAATGTTTTCCAAAGGCTATGCTATGTAAGTGCTGTAAATTATATAGATTAATTCTCATGGAAATGTATTTGGTCATCACTGTTAAATAAATTTAAAACTTTGATGTATTGATTTTCTAGTCGAAACAATTCTACAACAGGGCTGTGTTGATGTTTTCTGTGATTGGTGACTTATCTGTGCCAGGCCAGCCTGCACATACTGTACAGACTGTTCACTAAATACTTCATATCAAATAGTTATACAAAAATCCATTAATCCTAATGATGGACATTTCCAGATTCAAAACAGGCAAATCTGTTATAAGGCTATCTTTGGGTAACTTTAGGTATAGAAGTAATTTAATATGTATATGTTACTCTGACAATAATGTTAATGATTAAATGAAAGAAAAAAGTTTGTTTTAAGTAGCACTCTTATAATTTCATATAGAGACATAAGTTATCCAGTATATTCATTGATTGAATGTAACAGAATTGTTTCTTATCATAATAGTATAAACAGTTTCTGAGAAAGAAAAAGAACGCATTTTTGACAACCTTTTCTTGTTCTCCTTTTTGTTTTTTTATATTACCAAATATTTGTGTTCAATATCTTCAATTGATCATTTTTATGTTCAGTTCATTTGATTTATAAAATGTTTCATTCATTCATTGTCATAATTTCCTCTTATTTTTCATTTGAAAGTTTCTTGTAAAAAGATCAATATGAAGTTTGTATCATGTAATTACTTTGAGATACTCTTCTTAGATTTTAAAAGAAACTGTGAAGGTTCAATTCATAACCAACTAAGTTTGTACTTTGATTTGTGTTGTTTTTTTTTTTCCTAAAGGCAAGAATGTAGATTAGTCAGAAGTTTACCCCATTGTCAGTATCAAAACATTGTGGTAAAATACCAGTGTCGCAAGTCATTGTGGTAAAATATGGTAGAATACAGTTCCACTAGTTTTTGTGGTAAAATACGGTGTCACAATCATTGTGGTAAAATGCAGAATCACAAGTCATTCTGGTAAAATATAGGGCAAAGAAATATGTACTATTGATGTCACAAATCTGAAAACTTAATAAGGAACATAACAATTCTGATATATCTTGAAGCAATAGTAGAGTTCAATTCTGGCCTAGAGGCTATAGGAGTTTCTTTTTAGCTCTGAATTATGGCTAGGAAACATAATGATGATTTATTTGAATGCTACTATAGGTGACCTTGCTATATTAGAATTGTAATGTTTCACCTTTTAACATTGAAACCTAGAAAGCATTGTCAATTTGTCACCTTAGTGCAGTAACAGGTTTACTCCTATTTACTTATATATAGAGTTAACTGGTTATGCACTAAGGTGACAAATTATTCCCACATATCATTATTTCAGATGTCAAAATATGTTAAGTTTATAAACTGCATTTAATAATTCACAGTTCAGTACAAATGAAAATAAATCGTTTTTAAAGCTACTAGGTTGAAAAATAAAATGGGGTATGGGTGTAAAGTTTATATAGATTTGTTACAGGTTATCTTGTGTATGTCTTAAAATATGTTACATGGTGTAGTAGTTTATGGGTGTTTATGTAAGTATAGGAAGAGATTCATGTACAATATAATTTCATCACCTTAGTGCAGTAACGGAATTAGTTCTTCTAAATGTTAATAGGAGTTACAATCAGTTACTGCACCAACGTGACAAGTGTGTTGTATTTATGGAGACTGACCACTATCACAAATTTCATGAAAGAATCATTTATATTCTCTACTTTAGACTAAAGAAGTTTGCTTGTTTTTCTCTCTCTCACATCATTGTATATTGATATTGATTCATCAATACATTTCAACTAATTGTCTGACTGTTTTAATATACTGTGTTTGATATTCAACAAAAAAAAATGTTAATAGAGAGATATAATTAAAGTGAAGAATTGTGAAAAACATTTGTTATTTTATTTTTGGTACCTTTTATTTCACCACCTTCCCTCAATCATGATCAAGTTTTTTATCTTGATTTTATTTTTTGGAAGGGTTTTATTTTTATGTCGCGCCAACACGGGATATATGGTGTTAACTGTCCAGCTTTGGTGAATGTGAGAAATTGCTTTTATTAAGGAGTTGTCTTGATGTTTACATTCTGTAAGCAAGCTGGATAGATTCCTCACATGAAAGAATCCAAAGTCCCTTCAGGATAAGACCCCACAGCAGTGAGGGACTAGTGGTTTGAAGTCGACAACTTTAACCTCTCGGCCAAGGACGCACCTCATCTTGCAAAGATATTTGGCATGTAGCATTGGACCCCAAAAAGTTCAATAAATTATTATATTGAGGTAAAGATTGGTTTGCCTTGTGGTTCTGTAGTTTACATACACTTCTATTAGGAATTTCCCAACAAAGCATAAATATTCTGCATGAAGCATCAACTTGCGATCTTTTCACAAAAGTTTAATACATTATGCTCCAGGGGTCAGCTCACTCCTCTCTGGGGGTCATTTAAAAGGATGTTAGTATACATAGCAGAATGAAAACTGTACAACAAATATTATTTTCTTGAATTTCAGATTATTTGAATTGCTGGATGTCAGTCAAGTTTTCATGATCATGTTGTATATCATTATGCACAATCTCTTTAATCATGAACTCCACCAGTCATTGGGGTTGATTTACAAATTACCCCAAACTTTGTATTAATGATTGTATGTACATGTGCTCCAAGTAAATTGTATGAGTGGCATTCAAAAATAAATCTAATGCATAAGTGTATTTGTACAGGGTCAGTCGTAAAAATAAAATATATTGTATTACTCCAAAATCTTTTCTGGCACAGCACAGTTTAGAATTTTGATACTTTGTAAAACAAGCAATTATCATAGTATTGCAAGCAATCCATAAGTCCCCTACCGGCTAGAGCCCCAGCAACATTCTGAAGGGCCATTGGCCATTCACTTATGCTTCTATTTTAAGTAAATTTGTTGAAAAAGTTCTTTAAAAGTGATCACAGGAAACAGTTTTTATGTACAGACAGACAGACGGACTGAAGGACACTCTAAAGTTATTTTTTAAACATCCCTGTTATCAAAATATAACATTTTTAAAAGCAAAATTTTTAAAAAGGAGATAACTCTTAAATAAAGATGCAAGATGTCATACATAATGTGAGTGTAACAAAGAACAATTAGTAATGAAGGTATGAATAATGAATGTTTATTTTGAATTTGAAGTAAGTGAAAAGTAAAAGAACGAATAGGAAAAATTAAAAGTTTAAGGAGGAGATAATTCTGGAAATATGGATGCTAGATTTATAAACCTTGTCATATTATTATGATGTGGGAGTTTGAAGAAAATCCTATCATGATTGAAGAAGTTGGAACTTGGAGTAAAAATTACCAATTTCTCGAAAAATAGTCCAAGTTCAAAAGGGGCATAATTCTGGAAATAGTCTTGCTAGAGTATTGAACTTTCTCACAAATGTTGAGTGATAATAAGAAACATTTATATGAAGTTTGAAGTAGATACATTCAGAAAAAAAAGAAGTTATTAAAAAAAAAACATTTTTTTTTCATGAAAATTTTAAGTTAAAGGGAGGTAATTCTGATAAATTTTGTGCTAGAATTGTAAACCTTGTCACACATGATGTGGTTGATGACTAGCAACTTATATTTAAAGTTTGAAGAAAATACCTTAAGAAATAAAGATGTGCATAATTTCAAGACTGTCATCTACCCATATGTCAAGTTTCATAAAAATATTTTCAGTACTTTTTGCGTTATCACTGGATTCAGGTTCTGTGTAAAATGTGCCATATTTTCAGTCTATTTGTTGCCATAGCAACCTGAATTTTCAGCATAGGAAAAAAAGAAAAAGACGTGCATAATCTCCATACTGCCGTCTATCCATATATCAAGTTTCATAAAAATATCTTCAGTACTTTTTGCGTTATCGCGGGATCCAGGTTATGTGTAAAATTTGCCATATTTTCAGTCTATTTGTTGCCATAGCAACCAGAATTTTCAACATAGGAAGAAAAGAAAAAGATGTGCATAATCTCCATACTGCCATCTATCCATATATCAAGTTTCATAAAAATATCTTCAGTACTTTTTGGGTTATCGCGGGATCCAGTTTTGTGGACGGACGGACTGACAGACGGACAGAGGGTAAACCTAAAGTCCCCTCCAGTAAACCGGTAGGGGACTAATAATGGCATTGCCTATTCCCATAAACATTACATTAAATACAAGTATTTGTTGTTGTTTAACTTTTACATCGCACCAACACAGTACAGGTCATATAATATGGCAACTTTCCAGACTTACAGGCAGAGTAAAAGCTCAGGAGCCCTTCTGTGCAATATTTTTGCATTAGTAGAATCACCATTGTTCCTTAAGCTAGCTGGATATAGCTTCCTCACATATGGAAGAATCCCAAGTCCCTGTCATGATTCGAACACAGAGCAGTGACAGATAAAAAAAAATTACTGTGTCTTGGAAATTGGGGACTTTGATAAAGATACAAGAACAGTCTTAGAAATTGTACATCATTTATTCAATGCATATGGTAATAAAATAGTCAACATGATCGTAACAAGTTCTCTGGAAAGTGATAAAATAAACTTCAACAGGATGAGATAAGGATGAGATAATTGAGCCGCGTCACGACAAAACCAACAGTGCGTTTGCGACCAGCATGTATCCAGACCAGCCTGCGCATTTCGCGCAGTCTGATCAGGATCCTTGCTGTTCGCTATCAGTTTCTCTACTTGTTATAAGGTTTGTAAGTGAACAGCATGGATACTGATCAGACTGTGCGGATGCGCAGGCTGGTCTGGATCCATGCTGGTCGCAAACGCATTATGTTGGTTTTGTCGTTGCGCAGCTCATATCGTTGTCAATGATGGGAGATAAGATGCATTATTACAAGATAGGAAGATGTTTGAGAAGTATACATTATACATATGGCATGTAACAATAACACTAGACTGTACTGACCAACAGACAGTACAAAATATTTATGTATATATATAACTATTCTTTTTCATAATTGAAATTTTTTTTTTCCGTAATTTTGATCATTATTTACTTTTTACTCCAAATGTTAACACTTCTGTAATTCCTTTTGTTATAACATAAAGAAATTCTAATGCCTTTCTCGATAAAAAAACATGTTAATGGAATCATTGAACTAAATTGTGAAATTACTTATCAGACAACTAAGTATTACAGTTATTTTCACTGAAAAATTACAACAATTCTGTCAAAATGAGCAATAAATGCAGATTTAATTCTGACAAAAGAAAAAATCTTTTTATTTAAAAAATCTGGAAACAAAGTAAAAGCCATTCAAGCAAAAAAAAAAAAAAAGATTGACAACCAAATTTGATACCTATTAACTGCATCTTAGTATACCAGTGAAATTTTTCAAAATAATGAAAATTAAAATTTTTCTGACCTAAAATAAAAATTCTGTTGACTTGAAACAATTTTTATAACTACGACCTTAACAAATATACTGTAAAGTCAACAAATTACTTTACCCAGAAATTCAACCTTACAAGCTTATCCTCTATCCTGATGAATACAGTACATATAAATTCACTTGTCGGAACTAATTGAAGAATTTTCTGGAGAAGAATTTACATCGTACATAGCAATAACTGTTGACATCAATTTACAACAAAATAAAAAACATATTTTAGATTACCTCTTTAATTTATTCCCTGATTTTTACTTTCATTTAAGGCAAAACATTGTTTTTTTATACATACATTTAACAATTAATGTGAATATCACACAGTCTAACACCTGACACCTATAAACAAACAAGACAGCAATACTGGTCCATCATCTCTTACACTAGACTTTCACCACTTTTAACAAAATCAACATCGAGCTAAAATCTCACATTTTACAATAGACCTGCCTATTATTTGTATGAACAAATGTAATACATCAACAATTAACCGTTCACCTGCTGAATTTCTAACATGAACTTGTCCAGTTTCTATTTTTAGGACTGTCCATTATCAATTTTCAGAGATATCAAGAAGAAAATTACCAAGTCTCTTATGACTTCAGCAGGATAAAGGTTACACAAAAACAAAAATTGAAAAACAAATGAGCCGCGTCATGACAAAACCAACATAATGGGTTTGTGACCAGCATGGATCCAGACCAGTCTGCGCGGATGCGCAGGCTGTCTGATCTGGACCCATGCTGGTTGCAAACACACTATGTTGGTTTTGTCGTGATGCGCCTCAAATTTCAACTCTACACTAATACACAAGTCTGGCCTTTAGTGTTAAAAGCATGGCAAATCATGTTAACAGTTTTAAAACATACATTCACACCAGATTTCTTGGTGGCCACTTATTGTATTCAACATTTCTTTGTTGGTTTTTTTTTTTGGCTATGTTTGAAGAAAACTTGCATAAATATAACCTAAAGTGTATACCAAATCATAACGCTAGTTCATAGCTTAGATATCTTACAGTAAATCACTGACAAGAAAACTTTCTAAGACAAAATAAAGGAAAATTCTGATGATTTTTCAGTTTTAACTTAACTTGCCAGTTCAATAATATTCAGGCCCTTCAACCCAGATGTTGTGGCTACTCTTGTTATACATTCAACTTTAATGTCTTCTTCAGGTGCAAGAAATAGTGAAGTTAAACCAATATTCCATTAAAAATCACAAAGATAAACAAAGATAAATATTGTCTAATCTACATCACAACATAAAAAGTATACACAGGTGAATCTTCTAAAATATACATTAAATTACAGTCAAATCATTTCCAAGTAACAAATTTGTAGTACATGACAGTATAGAGGGGTATTGAGGGGTTGACTGGGTGGACATAACTTTATAAAATGATATAGTTAATCTCCTCTGCATCATACATACAACAATAACTCATAGGCTCATTGGGTCAGGGTTTATATTATGTTATTGTATCACAGATGTTATTATAATAAAATAATTACTTAACAAATTTTCTGTTCATATATTAAAAATGCTTTTGGTCCGGAGGATTACTATAACCCAAATACTATGTTGAACGCAAACAAATGCTAAACCATTCATAGCTAACAACAAATAGTTAACTAACTTTAATATCTGTATCTTTGAATTCAAAAATAAACTTAATTCATATCTTGTCATTTCTGATAGCAACAAGAAACTTTGTAAGCAATTAACGGTTGCATTTTATAGTACAATGCTTTGTAATTTTCAAGAGAGTGAAAAGAATTCAAGTTTTACATACAATTGTAGTGTCCAGTGGATATAACATTAAACAATTCCCAACATTCTATGTGTCTAGATGTAAAAATTCCCCTTATTGTGAAAAAACAACAAGTTTTATTGTATTTGTGTTTGTGACCTTAATGATCATACAGTAAAAACAGCTTTTAATAATATAAATACCATATACAGGACAACTGTCAGATAATTGTAAACAGTAACATTTATTCCAATTAACACCTTACAAATATTCATGTATTAACTACCATGATAATATGAATACATAAGAAATTAAGTAAACCTTTTTTACCATGCTGAAACTGTCTATCTTTTGTCACCAGTATAGAGTCAGTATAGCTGACATGTCAGTGAATAGTCTATACTAATGGCCGATCAACTTCCATTATTTCCACAGGATATCCTTTAAAGACACATTATGCCTCAAAAGACAAATTAAATTTTTACCTCCTTAGAAAGGGCAAACCTGAATTTTGAAATGTTTAAATGATAGTTTGGAAAATGAAAGATGCTTGATGCATGAGGAAAGTTGGGATAAATGTGAAATGAACAAAGAAGTATTTTGACTTCCATACAAAATATTGACTGTAACTGTACTTATTGTCTAAAAGGAACAGATGAAAAAATCTGGTTCAGGAATTGGCCAATGATTTATTTTTTGTGTACTATTAAAAACACTACATTTTAAAAACTTTTGAGAGATAAAAAGCAATTCTGAGGCATAATGGGCCTTTAAATTCAAGTAAGCAGTTTCAAAATGGATAAGAACAAGTTGATTGAGTAACTTAAGCAGGATAAATATTACATATTAGTAAATTATACAATGATTTTCTTCCAAGACATACAATGAACATATGGTGATGAAAATTTCCCTATCATGATGAGATCATTAACTAGCAAATCTTTTACCTTCACTGTTGCATATGAAAACTTCCTATTTCTAACCCTGTCTTTACTTTACACTATAAAAACAGAACACCCCATTCAAGTGTAAAACAAAAATCAAACAGTATTAAACTAAAACTCCTTATTAAAATGGAATACAAGATTTTCTTACTTATAGATGTAATATCAAATAAATCATACAAGATTCATACAAGAAAACTATACTTTAATCTAGCCAATTTCATATTTTAACACCTAGATTTACAAAAACTGTCATTAAGTCCTTTTTATACAGCAAATTTAAACAGGTCATCTGGTATACATTCAAAGAAAGAGGCAAAATTTATAGGAATTGCAACTACCTATGTTTGATTACACTACTGCATGTATAATGTAAAAAAGAGCGGCCATTTTATGATCAAAAACAAAAACAATCGAGGAATAATGATCAAAACATGAAAGCAGTTAACAACAAAAACATGGGGGGACAAATTAATATCAGCATTCTAAAAATATGAACACATAGTGTAAATATGGCTAAATCTTCGTCAGTCTTAACACTGGTGCCTTCATTGTAACAAGATAACTGAGACTGGCACCTCTCTCAATGAAATAAAAAGAATGGTACTCTTCTCAGTGCAACAAACAAAATGAAACCTCTCAAGGTAACACAGACAGTGATACCTCTTAATTTAACACAAGTAGTACCTCTCAATGTAACACATATAAATCGTACCTCTCAATGTAACACATATAAATAGTACCTTTCAATGCAACACAAGAAATGGTACCTCTCAATGTAACACAGAGACATAGTACCTCTCAATGTAACACAGAGGAATCTTACCTCTCAATGTAACACATATAAATAGTACCTCTCAATGCAACACAGAGAAATAGTACCTCTCAATGTAACAGAGAGAAAGTGCCTCTCAATTCTACCTAAAGAATGATTTCTCTAAGACATTAAATCTGTGACTTCTCAATGTAAACAGCATTAACAATTCAATGGTACTCTCTATGTATGAAAAGTCATTGGTACCTCTCAATTTAACACAAAAAATGTACTTTTTATATTCTTTGAGATCTGCACCTCTCAATATAACAAACGGAAAATTTACTTCACATTGTTGTTTTCAATATAACAAATTAACATTTTTCAATGCAATTAGGTAATTGGTATCTTTATTATCAACAAAACAGTTGGCATCTTTTCAAATTATATCAAGACATTTTAAATTGTATCATCTTTAACTTGATGTTTGTTAAATAAAATTAAAAAAGATTTTTCTTATTTATATATGATATTAAAAAATATCCATTTTGACCTATCTGTCAGGTATCGAAAAATAAAATTCCTGAACAAGTTCTTGAATATACCAATCAAATATTTACTGGGGTTCAATGAACCAAGTTCACAAAGAAAATGTTAAATACTACATAAAAACAAATTTTCCAACACTTTATTATCATTTACACTGAACTTATTCAGCAGTTATAAATCATATTAATAATCAATTT
This sequence comes from Ruditapes philippinarum, assembly GCF_026571515.1. NCBI lineage: Eukaryota > Metazoa > Mollusca > Bivalvia > Venerida > Veneridae > Ruditapes > Ruditapes philippinarum. Next base: position 69,949 of record NW_026853855.1, read on the forward strand.
ATACTTATAAATGACAAATTTACATTTCTTTCGTATAAACAATTTTTTCTATCTCAAGTATTTTGAGAGGAATCCATTTCACAGGTTATTTTAGGAATCCATTTCACAGGTTAAAAAATAGTCACATTCTTAGAGAACAATAAAACATACAGATTTCACAAAATTGGAAGAAAAGTATCACAATTACTATTGCTATATCTACAATTTGCAATTCAATGCAAAAAAAAAAAAAAATTTTTTTCTTTACAATTCTAATGACCATTAATTGCTGACGTTTCCAGGCTATGGTCCCTTAAGCTATTCCAAATAAGTGTTTCAGACAATTTAACATCATCAAAATTAATTGGCAAGCTGGTATCAATGATTATTCAATCCTTGACAATCAACATTTAACAAACCCATGTTAACATTCTTCTTGTTATAAGATATTTAGACTTTATGGTGTCATCATATCTTAATTATTTTTTATGCCGTTTTTTCTTTATAAAAATACATATAAATCAAACATGAATGAAGAAATAATTGTTGTACATTAGCTCTGCATCTATTTTCTCATCAATACTGATTTAAACATTCACATAAACTTGTCTCAAATACACAGTCTATTATGGAAACCTGTTATCGAATATCTCCAACTTAGGTTTAATTTCGTGAAATATTCATTGTTAAAAACACTATTCTTAACCTATCATATAATTCAAACTGTTTTACCTTCATCACTTTGTACATGTAATAAACTAAAATATTTATTTTCTTGTAGTAAAATAATAAAAAAGAATTTTCTTTTTTTCTTAATAGCTTCAGCACTAAATGCTACACTATACATACTGCAAGCTTTACTGGTAAGTCTTACTATCCGATCAATATAGACAAAATATCTATAACTGACAGCCAGCACTGCAAACAAACACTCTTAAATTAATTTACTCCAGATTGAAAATTTATGGTAAAAATCTTGTAGATAACAGAAATCTTATCTATCCTGATAACACAACACTTTTTGACACTTGGGTGTGATTCTTTATACCAAAGCATTTCCATACACCAACACTCTGGGTAACTATTTCTTCTTGCCCTCCAGTCCTTATACCTGTCTAGCAGTTCCAAGACTTCCTTCATAATTCATTACTGATTTAAACTATATATTCTTCTACAACAGAATGAATGGGTTGAAACACTAAGTCATTATTTCAATAGGACTTGACCTATCAAAGTCATCGTCAGAAAAGTCATCAGATGGGGTTTCGATCACTCCCCTTGATTGTACATCAGAGTATGACGAGGAACCGATGCTCGGCTCGCGTGAAACAACTTCTGTATGACCTGTTGCCATGGCAACTTCATAGTCCATAGCATCAGTACTGTTAGTGTTATGAAAATTAGATGTGAGGGAGACTGGATAGGGCTGAGCTGTTACCTTTGATCTGAAACAAGAAAAAAAGTATATACAAGATCAAACATACCATCTCGTGTTCTAAGTTGTCAATTACAGGTGTTACTAATTTCAAAGCAATAGATCCTATGAAAACAAGAGCTGTTGGTAAAACAGCATGCTACAGTATTTTCAGTGCTTGATAGTAAAAGAACAGTCTAGCTAATGTAGAATTTTTTATGTTCAAAAAGCCTTTTTTAGGGCCATAATTCTGCAAAAATTCATGTTATGAGTTATCAGCCTTTGATAGTTACCACCTATTAAGCCTCAAAACCCTGGGTGAAAATTTCCATTAACCAAATTTTGTGAGATAGTATTTAAATAGCATTTCCTTATACATGAACATAAACATATTCATATGTCAAGCTAGAAGTTGTTACAACATTACACAGTTTACCTATTTTGAGAACTTCCTGAGGTAGGAGGTCTGATTCCACTTGGTCCAGCATTTGCCATACTGCCTCGTGCCAGCTCTAAAAGAATATTCAGTATTTTTTATTATACATTTTTTACTAAATATTGTCTAAGAATCAGTATTTATTCAATTTTACAATGCATTTTCCCTTCACATATATCTATATATCAGCATATAAGGAATTCATCTAAAAAATATTGGGCTATTTACCAGATATATATTTATATGGGAGCCAGTCATATAACATACTCGGAAATTTTCATTTTTATCGAAAGCAACAGATGTGACAACTTAAACAGCTGATTTGTCAAGGGGGATATTTGAATCTTCAGGCTAAAAATGGAATGAATTCTTAAAAGCCTTTTATTCCATATTGATGGCCAATTTGTTAATCATGAAAACCTGCATGCTAAACACCTGAAAATTTTAAACGGCATCATTTTTTTTCTTGCTAAACAATACCAGTGGTGCAAATTTCAAACTTATATATCTATAGTTCCAAATTTTTTCAATATTTTTCCTTTTTTATTGTGGGGTCAATATTCTATAAACTATAATTGACAAAATATGAAAATTTCAATATAAACAGCTGATTTACGTGAATTGTCAAATTTTTTTATACATATGAAAGAAAAAATATTGTTTTAGCACAATTATGTAAAAGACCTTTCAGTTTTCAAAAAGATGATAGAATAACAAGATTTTTAAACTTATATTAAGCACAATGTATTTAAAAATGACTCAAAATGGCAATCAGAGGATGTAATAATTGATACATAAAAGGCATCTATTGGTCAATTCCTTATATGTACATGGATATATGAGTATGTGCATAAAATCTTTTTATGTTTTGTACTACAATAACTATCTATAATTGATAAAAGCTAACTTACCAAAAACATACGGTTCTAAAGCTTTGGGTACAGTTCGAATACATTTTTGTAGGTCTGTCTCTGAACACAACCCTTTCTCGAGACCAAAGGCCATTCCCATACGCTTTAACACTTCTATATCATCATGTATTTCAAATGTATTATCAAAGTTGAACAAATATTCATCTCTGTAGAAGAAAGAATGGACATTAATATCAGCAGAAGATAATAAACAAAATGACATATTTTTATACAATTTCATCTCATATCACAGAAATGGACAAAGAAAGTTATATGTAATAAGAAAAGATTGTAATAAAACATACAATAAGAACATAGTATCCAACATAATTAGGAAAAAATTTGTACATGTATGCATGGTGTATATATGTTTCAAATGAATCTTGATGTTGGTTATGGTAAGGAATATAAATATAAGTAATTCCTTTACAGTAAGGTGAGGTGAGGCGAGTTAATATTTTTTACAGAGACATGTATATCATAATTTATGAATAATTCAACAGAACACCCGGTCTAATGGACCTATAAGTCACATTAATAATCACTCATAAGGTATCTTCACTCTACAAAAAAACATTGATCAGAAACATAGAAATCGATGCCAGAGAGAACAGGATAACTCTTATATTTGCATATGATCAAGATGAAGAAATTATGACAAGAGGGCCAAGATGGCCCTAGATCGCTCCCCTGACCCATCAAACTCATCCGAATAATTACCTAGAAAAGCATTCTGACCAAGTTTCATGACAGGTGAGTCAAAAATGTGACTACTAGTGTTAACAAGGATTATCCATATTTGGACAGTGTGACCTAGTTTTTGACCCAAGGTAACCCATATTCGATCTTGACCTAGAAATCATCAAAATAAACTTTCAGACCAATGTACAGGATATTTGGATCAAAACAGAAGCCACTAGAGTGTTAACAAAGTTTTTCTATTTTTAGCTCCTGTGATCTAGTTTTCCATCTGAGATGACCCATGTTATGTCAGCTATTACCTAGACAAGAAACCCGCTAGAGTGTTAACGAATAAGTGTGGACAGACGACGGACATTCAACGATCCTAAAAGCTCACTCTGAGCTAGCTCAGGTGAGCTAAAAATTGAAGTCTATACATACTTGTCTTTGGAGATACTACAATCTATCACAGTCTTTTTGTTGGTGTTTACTATAATATATGGCAATTGTATTGCAGAGTTCGGTGGTGGAGGTCCCTGAGATTTTTCCAACTCCCTGTTCCTTTGCACTAGATTTTTAAATGCAATTTGCTGTAAAAGAAAACAATACAATTTTAGGAAACAATACTAGCTAAAAATAATGATGAAATATTGGAAAATACATGAATGATGTCCTTATGCTTGTGTCTCACAACTGTACTACAGCTTTTTACAGCTCAACTAAACAGCAAAATATGAGCATCATGTCACTCAAAGTTAGGAAAAACAAACAATTTAATGATAATGTAAATCAAGGTCCTAAATGGCTACAAACATTTTATACATAAGGAAATATTATACCCCGGTATCTAAATAAGTATAATCATAGAATATTCAAATTTTATAATCAAACATTTACTTTAATCAAATACTTTTTTGTGCTTATGTAATTTGGCACATTTTTAAAAGCTAAAATTTCTTTCACCCAAAACCTTACAAAAAACATGTGGGAAACTAAAATAAAAAAAACAAAAATGTCAAGAAAAAAACAAACCCCTGTAAATTTTTAACCCCCGGGAGTTTTGATTTTTTGGGGTTTTTTATTTTTTTCTATTTTTTTTCTTTTTTTCCCAAAACTTTTTAAAATTAAACATATAGCATGACTTGTGAATCTCTTTACTTTTCCCCTTTAAATTAAACATCCACTTGGGTAATTTTAAAAAAAGCTTTCAGACTGCCCTTTTTTAAAAGCAAAGCTTTAAAATTCCCAAAAAAAAAAAACCACTTTCCCCCTTAAGGGCTGTAATTTTTAAAATCCCGCATTCTATTTTTTCTTTGTGTACCCAGCAAATTTACAAAAATGGTCATTTGGTTCCCCGCTCAGGAGACCCTTTTGTGCCAAAAATAACGCACAAAGGGAGACTGAAGGTCTTCCCTCACCAATAAAACAGGAAAGTCGCCATAAGGTCTTTACTATGTCAGCACAACATAAAAACCAAACCAAAGAAAAAAATCCAAAACCACTGAAGAAATTAAATTTTTTGCACTGTACTGAAAATATTGCAAAATAATTATCATAATACATTAAAATTTACAAAGATACAAAATAAAAAGGTATGAATTCCCAACTCAAGATTTAAATTCAAGGCATTATCGAAAATGGTCAATCTCAAAAAACAGACTGAAAAACTTAACCAATAACTGCTGCTGTTGGCAACTGATTATACCCATGCGACCATTGCAGAACAAGGTAAGTTGGCAGTCTGCACATTTTTGTTTCAATTTTAGTCTTTTTATAATATCTGACTGGTAAAAAAAAAATCTACCTATGGTCACACATTACTGTGGTTGCAAACACTGCGCAAAAATTGTTTAACCCTCAATAAGCATAGATCAAAAAAGAAGTCTTGGTAACCAGGGCACTCGTTTGGTCGTTTTTGGAGCTGAATATGGGTACCGTTCCCCTCTCAAAATCATATGTATTTTCCCCTATCTCCGAAAAAAAATCCCCTCTAAATTCTAAAATAAATCAACTTAAAGTAATTTGTTTGACTGGTTAGTTGATTTCAATAGTAGGAAAATTACTATTACTATTGAACCAATGGTAGGAAATAGTGTAATGAGTAAATGTGATAAAAAATACACTAAATATATGATAACATAAAATTTCGAATATTGCCTTAAAACGACGCAAAATTCCCCTTCCTTAGGGTATGGGTACCTGTCCCCAAAAGGTGTCTAGTGCCCTGGTGACTCATTTAAAAGTGTAATGTAAAAAACATCTGCAATCAGTGCAGGTTAACTTACTGCATCTTGAGGTGACAATAAATTTCGTGGATCACTGAATTCAGCCACTAACTCATCAGCAACCTCGTTATATGATGTTACTCCTTTCTTCTGAACTTTTTCACATACTTTCATAGAAAAATGCCTGAGACCTTTACCTCCTTTCTCTCCCTTTTTTGACCTTTTCCTACAAATATAAATTGAACTTTAAGTTTATTCAAAACTGCATTTCAAATAGGGTTAAAATTATACAAGGCAAAATGATATTAGCTACTTAAACCATATGCAAACATCCATTTTGGTTGAATTTTGTAAAAATAAAAAAGTTGTACCAAAGCTTTTTTCTACACTGAATTTCCATAGTCCTTTAATGTTCTACCAATAGTCTTTTGTGGTTCGGTAAAATTTTTTGCAAATGATGTTGAATTCTAATTGTCACCACTGGGTAATGACTAAAATAATAGACCTAGAAAGAGTGGCCTGGCCTTACCTTAGATAAATATATTTAACACAGAATATTTCAACATTTAATGCAAATAACTAATCTTTTAAAAATAATGCTTACCATATAACCTGTAAGACAAATTTGTCATATTTCACAAGGTTGCAATCTACATAATGTGAACATAATCATTCGCTTACCCATCCATATAGTCTGCATCAATAACAATTTCACTGTGCCGTCTTTTCCCATGTATAACAGGAGTATGTGGACTAGATGCCGTTGTGATCACTCGTGGAGAACCAGGATATTGTTGTTGTTGTTGAGTTGTTAACACATTCTAAAATCATTTCATATTTGAGCCGAGTCACGACAAAACCAACATAATGGGTTTGCGACCAGCATGGATCCAGACCAGCCTGCACATTTGCACAGTCTAACCAGGATCCATGCTGTACGCTTACAAACCCTTAATCAAGAAGAGAAACTGATAGCGAACAGCATTGATCCTGATCAGACAGTGCAGATGCACAGGCTGGTCTGGATCCATGCTGGTCGCAAACACATTATGTTAGTTTTGTCATGGCGCGGCACATTTAATCGTTCCATAATTACTCATTATAACATAATTTTAAAGGCCTATCATGTCAAATAATGTTAAATTTTTATTTTTAACAAGAGTTTTTCCCTCCTGGTGTTCAAGTTTCAAATAATGTACTAAATTGCCTATATACCTGGATCATTTTTTGCATCTGTTGTTTTTTTTTTTGGCAATTAGTACAGGAAATGAGTAATAAGGATTTAGTACTTTTTATGGAAGTAAAAATACTACTTAGTTTACTTTTTCGTACTGTTATCACAAATAATTTTACATTCTCAGCAATATTTTTTTCTCATTTTTTAATCATTTAAAACCCCTTAAAACAAATTTTTTTTAAACAATTTCCCAAAAAGGGATGTTTTTTTCCCCTTTTAAAAGATTTTTTATTTCATTTTTGAGGCATAAAGGGGCCTTTAAAATTTTTTTTAATTTTTTTTAAATTTTCAAAAAAATCAGAAACAAAAATTTTCCATTTACCCTTTTCTTTACCAATTTAAATGCCCTTTTTTTGTTCAAAGTATATCGGGCAAATTTCAAAAAAATTAAAAAAGCAAAAAGCAAATATTAATTTTTGGGAATGTTTTTGGGTTTTTTAAAGGTTTTTTAAAAATTTTATTTCAATTTTTAATGTATCAAATCTAGGCATGAGATTTAAGGGTTTTTTCATTTTTAAATGGTTTTTTGGGGGGGAATTTTACAGCCACCTTCTTGGGAAATGTAAACATTATTTTTAAAAAATTTTTAAACCTTTTGAATAGATTTAAATTAATAAAATTTTTCCTTTAAAAATGTTTTTTTTCCCAAACCCCTTAAATTTTTAATGTACATCTATCAAGTGCCAAGATTGTGCAATACATGTATTCAATTGTATTAATATTATTAAAAGGGGCGCCCGTGGCCGAGTGGTTAAGATCGTTGACTTCAAACCACTTGCCCCTCACTGCTGTGGGTTCGAATCCCTATAGGGACTTTGGATTCTTTCATGTGAGGAAGCTATCCGGCTAGCTTAAGGAACATCGGTGGTTCTACTCAGGTGCCTGTTCGTGCCTGAAATAATGCACGGAAGGGCACCTGAGGTCTTCCTCCACCAGTAAAGCTGGAACGTCGCGATATGACCTATACTGTGTCGATGTGATGTAAAACCCAAAACAAACAAACAAATATTATTAAAAGCTGCATGCTTCAGATGAGACGAAAATTATCAAGAAAATCAGTTGAGAAAAAAAAAACTACCAAGATTTTAAGAAAAGTAAAAAAAAACACATGATATTCAAGTAATAATTTACATGTTATGAGCAAATGAATGACTGATTTTGCAGCATTTACCACTTTTTCTACTGTGTGACTAAAGCAGTAAGGTCTTTTTTGCAAATTTGACCTATTTCTGGTAATTCACACAGATTGCCAGTGTCATTTGAATATGTAACTTTTTGTACAATTCAGAATACTTTAATTTAAAAATATATTTTCAAAATTTTCAAGGAAATAAGCATGAATCTGGAGGCATGCTGCTTTTAAGAGCCAATCCAAAAAAAATATTTCAGTTAGCAATAGATAAGCAAGCAAGTTTTAACATTTTCCCCAGCAAAAATGAACTTGAATTGCTTACAAATTAGAAGAGTTCTTTTTTATGATTATTTCTCTAGCGATAACTTGAAAAGTCAACAGTTTACAATCTGATGGTCAAGTTTACACACTGGTGGTCAAATTTAACAACTAATGGACATATCTGAAAGCTTGCCTCTATACTGGTAGACAGGTAAATCACTTTGATCAGTGAAATGGTAAGCATTTAAAAATTTCACTATTAAATAATATTTTTACAATAAATCAGCACATACAATAACTAATTCATGGTTAATTTAAAATAAGCATATTCTGAAGCTTAACTTTACAGAGTTATTTACCCGAGAATAATCATTGATAAAATAATTACACTATGATTTTTCTATGAATGGTAGCTCAGTTAATGTCACATTGTACATACATGTACATTTTGTTACCACTGTCAGATGTCAGACTAAAGTATGCAATGTACAAATACTCAGTCAATTTATGCTAATAATGGTCAATTTATGCTACCAAATACAGAAATTCAAAGATATCAATATCAAATTGATCGATATATATTTCCCTTTGAAAAAAGGCTGAAATTGTGTTTCCAAGTTTACAATATATTAACTCACTCAATATTCTATTTGTTAGCAATGTCAATAAAGTTAAAAGTAGGTACAATAGCTGTATTTCCTCCTTTGATGACAGGGATTTGCAAATGTTTGCAAGATGTAACTTCCTGCTTTACAAAACTATCCCCTGAATTTCATTATATAACTTAACAACTTGCAGTTTCAACATATATATGAACAATCTTGTCAGCCCAAAAACAAACAAAAAACTTCAATCTTTGCTCACCTGTCCTACTTCCAGAGGAGCTCTGTTCCCTGAATCCTGCAAGTTCACCATTTGCATCCACAATGCCATGCTGAAAATATAAAGATATGTTTTTTTTTTCACAACAGAATGAAAATTAAGTCATTTTTGTGATAAGACAAATATTGTTTCATTTGACACACACAAAAACCCAAACAAAGAAAATACATCTCATATACCGGTAAATGACAATTTTGTATAACAATCTTGAGGGAAAAAAACAACCTTTCTGTATGAATCTTGTAAAAAAAAATACTAAATGATACATTAAAATCTACAAAACTCTGGTATCTTTGTAACAATATTAGACACATAACTAAAGTTTAAAACCCGAATATTCTTTCAATAATATTTCAAATATACTAACATATTCCATTTTTGCAATTTCTAAACAGCCAAGTTTTTTAGGAAAAAAGAAATGATTTGCCACAATATCTCAAGTTTTCAAAAATGTCCCTTGTTGAAAATTCAAACTTAAACAAAAGAAATGCAGTGGCCCTTATCACTGTTTTGCAAAATACTGAAATCATTGCTTAGTAACAGATTACTGTATGCTAATTCAATATTCTTTGTGCAAAGCAGAGGAGAGAAAAAAACTACATATTTCATGTTTATAGTTATAGCCTGTTTCAAATTATTTCTTTTATTTATTCTTTTTTTTTTTTTCGTTATAAAAAATAAACTACCGGTAGATTCCTCTTTTTAACCCATAAAAAATTGAAATTATTAAAGCTTAACTGCCTAGATGCATAATAAAGCTTTTGAAAGTGAAAGAAAATTAAATGAATAGATTGTAATATCTAAAGCAAACGTTAAAATACATGTTAAACCCGTGATATGACACTATTTCATTTGAAGTACAACAATTTATGCTATTTCAATTTATAAACAATTATGCCCACTGGCAATTACTAATTACCACAATTTAACGCACAAATGAAGGAAATAACAATACAAAAATACTCCACTTATAAACCAATTACAGATCAATTATTGATTTAACTTGGCCCAGCAAGAAAAACATGACCTACTTTATTCACTGCATAAACTAGGTCGCTGTATGCAAATTTAGAGGCAGGTGTTTGGTGGTAACCTCAAGTATTTACATTTTTTCTAGAGAGTGGGTTTGAATGAATTGAAGATTTCTAAAATAGGTAACAAATGCAGCCAAGCACTTAATACTTGAATCATGTTAAATGAAGGATAAATATTATCATCTTACATACATGATGGATATTTTATCTTTTTCCAAGAAAAGAAAGATATATACATGTTGAGCTTGGAAACAGCCAACACAATACCAAGTATGTACATAAACAATCAGTCAACACATTATCAAGTATGTACATAAACAATCAGTCAACACATTACCAAGTATGTACATAAACAATCAGTCAGTCAACACATTATCAAGTATGTACATAAACAATCAGTCAACACATTATCAAGTATGTACATAAACAATCAGTCAACACATTATCAAGTATGTACATAAACAATCAGTCAACACATTACCAAGTATGTACATAAACAATCAGTCAACACATTACCAAGTATGTACATAAACAATCAGCCAACACATTATCAAGTATGTACATAAACAATCAGTCAACACATTACCAAGTATGTACATAAACAATCAGTCAACACAATACCAAGTATGTACATAAACAATCAGTCAACACAATACCAAGTATGTACATAAACAATCAGTCAACACATTATCAAGTATGTACATAAACAATCAGTCAACACATTACCAAGTATGTACATAAACAATCAGTCAACACATTACCAAGTATGTACATAAACAATCAGTCAACACATTATCAAGTATGTACATAAACAATCAGTCAACACATTATCAAGTATGTACATAAACAATCAGTCAACACATTACCAAGTATGTACATAAACAATCAGTCAACACATTACCATGTATGTACATAAACATTACCAAGTATGTACATTAACAATCAGTCATTTTCAGCTCTCCTCGGACATGCTGTTTTCATAATCATGGATTAAGGTCACAATTAAAATAGATGAACCATATAATCATTAAATGAGCCGCGTCATGACAAAACCAACATAGTGTGTTTACGACCAGTGGATGCGCCTGCTGGTCTGGATCCATGCTGGTCGCAAACGCATTATGTTGGTTAACTTTAGTGCAGAAAGGTTTTATTCTGTGTATGTACAATTTTCATTTGTGTGGGGGCAAAAACAGAACCATTTTATGTAAGAATCAACCCTAGTTTATAAAAATAACATAATTTTACAGTTTTTTAAATTTTATAAAAATAGTCTAACAGATATATATACATGTATATATAGCTTCAGGGCCAAAAAACCCTTCTTTGTAGAGGCCAAATATAGGCTGCTTCCCCAAATAAACTAGCCTCTTTTTTCCCCAGTTAGGTCCTCAAAATTTCCCAGTCTTTTGAAATTTCCTATGGAATTTAGAACAAAATTAAATGATAGTGTTGAATTAAGGTCTTTTACTGCCTTGTAAATTTCACAGTGCTTTTTGCTTTTCTATTTTAAAGAACTTGTTAAAAGTTTGTGTTAAATTTGAGACCCCTTTTCCCAAAGTATGCCAAAATTATGCATATTTTCCCCAAGAAAAAGGCTGAGGCCCCTTCCCCAAAAATGGTGTTTTGACCCTGAGCTTTATACCCTTTAGGACAGTCTAGGTATGCATTATCTAGCAAACCGCACACAGAATTACACTTTTATATAGCAGAATAAACAGACAATTAATTACTGTAGTGCACCTAATGAAACTTTTGATGATCATGCCAGAATTGTCTATAGATTAAAACTGGCGAGATCTGGTTCAAGCCATGTATATACACCTTTAATACACAAGATCAATCTCAGAAAATGCAATTATCCTCTAAAGCCAATGGCAAATTTTATCATGCAGAAACTGCATTCAATCAACAGAGCCATGTTGAAGAAAATGTCAAGTAAATTTCACACTATATTTTTTCCTAAAATTAATCAAAATCACAAAGGGCAATGAGCATCTTGAGAAATCAAAATAAAAGACATAGTAAAAGAAAATGTTGCAAAATTCAACAGTGACAAATCAATAGAACCTTCAGCTGTTTGTGAAGTATATCTAAGTAAATCTTCCAACTATAAAATAATTAGAAATGTGTCCATAGGACACGGATGCCCCCACACGCCACTGTTCTGTCAATCTTATGACTCTAGGTCAAATATTTTTTGGACTACATGTGCAACAAGTTGAAAACTAAAAATCAACAAAGGGCCATAATTCTGTTAAATTTGGTCGAAGCAAAAATTCCTTCCTGTACTACCATCTACACATTAAGGTTGTTAATCCCTGGAAGTTTAAGCAAAATCTGCCATCAGGTTTAAAAGAAGTTGCGTTCACAAAATTTCTACATAGTATATAGTGAAAAATCAACAAAGGGCCATAATTCTGTAAAATTTGGTTGCAGCAAAAATTCCTTCCTTTACAGGCTTTCTACTGCCTCTACCAAAAAAACTAGGGAAAAAGTAGGGCATTTTTTTACCAAAAAGTAGGGCAAAGTAGGGATTTCTGATGTTAAAAAGTAGGGATAAAGTAGGAATTTCTTACTGTTTTATTTAAGAATTAGCAAAACATACCATCACCAAGACCACATCAGGCTGTGTGTAACTTCAGTTCAGTCCATGCTTGAAAGACAAGCAACTCATAGCCAAAATGTTGCTTAATGTTTTGCCAAGGCACCATGAGCAGAGCTGCATCAGTACTAAGGGTGTAGTACTTAAGTACCAGTACCAGTACTTGCCAAGATTTGCAGTACCAGTACTTGATTTTAGCTTGGTACTGCAGTACCAGTACTTTTTTGGGGGAAGTAATTAAGTACCAGTAGACTACTAATACTTTTATATATTCATCAAAGTTTGAATAAATACACAGTGTCATTCTAAATAATTGCAAACATTATTCAACAAAGAAATAAAATCATTTACTTTAAAGTTGACATTACATTTTTACAACTTAAATGAACGAACATACTTTTTACAAACAATAATTACAACATATATTCATGTCATATGTTATTGTTTAGTAACCAGTCAACTGTAATACAATGCAATAATCTTACATTTTAAACCCACCAGTCTTTTTGTTGCCTTTCACATTTTCACACCTCTGTTCAATTTATACCAAAGTAAATAACAACTTTTTATGGTGCTAACAATATCACTTGAAATAGGATTATTTAGAATAGAAGTAATTAATTAGTGTTTATTTTGCTCTTTTTTTTACTAGTAAATACAAAGTAATAAGATTGCAATAAGGATATTTTATCAGTAAAGATTTATTGACTCTGTTTATCTCAATTTAATTTTACTTTAAGTCTTTGGTGCTTTTTTATGATAAATACTAAGTTAACATTTGAAGGAATATTGCAGCAAATTATTTATAGATTTGATAACTTACTTTTTCACAAAAATAAAATAATACATGGAATTTACAGCTTTACTTTATGAGTAAAAATAATGACATTTTTATCAAAACCAAAAATACTGCCTTGTAATGCAGTAGCAGTACCACCTTTTTAAGACAGTAATGCAGTACCAGTACCTGTGTAGTAGCAAAATTTTGTAAGAGTAATTCAGTATCAGTACCAGTACTTGCAAAATCGCTGCAGTACATACTGAGGTACCAGTACCAGTAATGCAGCTCTGACCATGAGTCTTTCAAGGATGGACATCACAAGGAGACACACACACATACCTGAACTACTCATCAATTGCAACTGAAAATACAACTGAAATACCACTTTAAATATCTTCTTTTTTTCCATTTCATTTCAAAATGAAAAAGTAGGGATAATAGGGCTATTTCAGAAAAAAGTAGGGCAAAGTAGGGATCAAAAGAAAAAAGTAGGGAAAAGTAGGGACCAGTAGAAAGCCTGCCTTTACTGCCATCTACACATTAAGGTTGTTCATCCCTGTAAGTTTTAGCAAAATCTGCCATCCGGTTTAAGAGGAGTTGCGTTCACAAAATTTCTACATAGTATATAGTGAAAAAATCAACAAAGGGCCATAATTCTGTTAAATTTGGTCGCAGCGAAAATTCCTTCCTTTACTACCATCTACACATTAAGGTTGTTCATCCCTGTAAGTTTAAGCAAAATCTGCCATCCGGTTTAAGAGGAGTTGCGTTCACAAGATTTCGGTACGTACGGACGGACAGACAAGTGCAACGCTATATGCTCCCACATTGTGGGGGCATAAAAATTCATTCAATTTTGTTATATTCCAAGCATAGGTTAAAGAAAAAAGAATTTTTTATGAAAAATCAATTTGTTATGCAACTTTTTACAGTTCTAAGCCTTTTGGTCATATAAGCAATCAACCTTTTTATATACAAAGTGAAGAGATTCCCCCACCCAAAAAAAAACATTTTTTTTACCAGCTTAATGATCAGGGTTCTCGGTGACACTTATTTGGGCGTCCTGGTACGCATGTTTATTTCAGCTGGACGCAAATATTTCAGAGCAAGGATTCCGCGTACGCTTAATTTTGCCTGGGGACGCATAAACATAACCGATTGTTTACAACCACAAATAAGTCAGCGCGTGTCAGTCTATAGGTAGGCAGTCCTATGCACATTGACCAGTGAAACGATTAGCCAATCAGCGATAATGCTTTCGATCATTATTATGCGATAGAGATCAGACTAATACACGTGCTGTATTAGTAATTACCAGATATAACACAAGGTGATAATTTTCATTCATCAAAAAAAAGCAAATTTTACCGACAAAAGGATTAACTATTGACTATTTACGCTGCATGTTTAGACTATTTTCTCAAGTTTACAAATTTATGAGTGTAATTATGAATTATTGTCAAATATTTTCGGCATTTTCTAGCCAAATTTGGCTTTAGTTCTCATTCTTGCAAAAACGTTCTATAAGAGTATTAAGAATTTAAGATGTGCCAAAATGCCAGGACAACAAACCAAAATACACATATACTTTTCTTGGATATATTTAGATTCTATCCTAAAATTGATCCCTAACATCGGCGATTTTACATTCGCCAGAAACCATAAAATTTTGCAAAGGGCACAAAAATTCTCAGTTTCCAAGCCAACTGAAACATGTGAATGAATTGTTCCTTTGTTAATTAATCAACATTAAATCTTTAAATATTGATGAAGATAATAACTAAAATAATTGTCAATCGGATGAATCTCTTACACACAGTGTGAAGCTGTACACGATTTTCCTATTCATTCCGCTAAACGCTGCCTATATACATTTACGATCTTTTTTTACAAATCTTTAGAGTGGACTTATTTAACCAGAATAAAATTTGATTTGGTATAAAAGTGAAGAAAAAAAACGATTTCCACGTGTTCAACTGTTGAACTTGATGCATTAAAATTTTAATGTTTCATAATGAATATTAACAACAAAACAATAATTATACTATGTAGTTTAGAGTTTGTTTTGAATAACTATAAACTTTGAAAGTCTCTTGAAGATTCAAAATATCAGCAATGCTACTGTGAGCATCAAATGACTAATCTGTAAACCTATTAATTGCAACGCGCTTTTGGACTCCCAACTTTTTCAGGCTTGGGAGTTGGGAGTCCATGGACTCCATGTTTTAAGGTCCTAGTGAGAACCCTTATGATAGATGTTTTTTATCAGCTTTTTACAAATATTACTTAAAAGTAAGATATTCTGTCATGAAACATAAATGAGCATTAAGTAGCTTGTCAAATTATTTAAATTTCATCATCGAGTTGCAACAACCATGTGTCTGTCCTTACAACACATGCAAGCAATGAAAAGGATGTTCAAATATAAAGAAACCATCTCTTACATAAAAATCCTCCATATTTTCATCAATCATTTCATTCAATCTTGATTTCGTTGCTCACAGTAAAAATTATCAATAACACATTTTGCCATTAACCTGTGAAATTTCTAAACAATACTTGGGTAGTTTCCATATTTGCAACTGTTCATTATTAATTTTAAGTATTTCAATATATTTCAAATCTTAAATATTAAAAATCTAATATAACTCCACCAACAGTATAGAGCCATGTTGGACTGCAACAGCCTGGACAGATTGGAACTGCAGGCTGACCTGGCAAAGACTAAAGCACCTCTGAATCAATCAACACAAACAGCAATCTTGGTACGTACGAAAATTCTGGAAAAATAGAGATCCCTCTACAACAAGACCTTTTATTGTCTACAAATGTCTGGATATCTTACGGACATAAAGGAATTTATACTTTTGAAATGATTCAAACTTACAAATGAACAAACAGAAGGGGCAAATTATTCAAAGTCAAAGACAACCACCCAGCTTTCCCTATTGCACCTTGATATACATGTATTCATAAAGTAATTCTGTGTACCTCTTTTGCAACATCCTCAAGGCCAGTAGTTTTGTAGAATCTAATTACATCTTCTTTGAGTTCGTTGGCACCACTTTCCATCTTCACCGGTGTTGTATGGATTACCTTAAGTGGACTTTGTTGACCTAGAATTAAACAATAATTTAAAAGAATATGCAGTATACAAGCAAGACTATAGTCTCTCATATCAGGTGTATATGATTATTTAAGCACTATTATATAACCCCTTCTAAGTTTGTTTTTTTGTTTTTTTGGGTTTTACGTCACATCGACACAGTATAGGTCATATCGCGACGTTCCAGCTTTACTGGTGGAGGAAGACCTCAGGTGCCCTTCCGTGCATTATTTCAGGCACCCCTTCTAAGTGCTAAGCCGCATCTTGTTCAAGGTTGGACTGGGTTTGGTTTTTTTTAATTCAGTATCAGAAGCTGAATATCAGCTACATTTCAAAGCCACAGAGCATTACATTTCACCCACCAAAATTGGTAAAATAGAAAGGTAAACAAATGCATCAAATAAGAATAATGGATACTTCTATACTAGACAATAGTGATAAGAGAATCAAGTGCAATTTTTGTACAAAATTCACTTTGTATGTTTGTCTTGCACCTGAATATTAGGGCTGGGTATTGATCAGAAATTTCCGATACGATACGTATTGCGATACAGACCAACGATACACAATACGTATTGACGATACAGTACAATGATGCTTCATTGTTAGGATGTACTTATTAAAAGTACTATTTACATTTCATAGATGCCCTGGTGAAATATTATTGAATCTTTCTTATATCTGTTTTAGATTTTGACTTTGTTAATGATGATATATAATACAGAGCAGGTGCATATATATAGGTACCTTAATTAGTACATTTGAGGTAATATTTTGAAAATGACATGATGGTCCCTTTTTTAGATAAAACAATTATTTTGAAAAAAAAATTAAAAAGCTTTGTAGAGAAATAATTCAATGCAAAAATATAATTATGTAAATACTAGGAAAAGTTAACACAGAAAATAATTAAAACATCACTATTTATTATGACAGGAGTCTAGTACTGTCTACAAGTCAACTGTTCTAAATTATAAGATCTTTATAATAAAATCAAATTTTTGTAGAATTTGAAATATATACGCTGAGAAAGTATTGGAACATTGAAAATTTTCTAACAAATCATGTTTTTTCTATTTTAAACGGTAAAATTACAATAAAAATATAAATATCATGTCATGACGTTGTGGTGTCGTAATCCGTAACGTACCGGGAAACGGTGTTTAGCTACATCTTCGCGCAGTCACATTTATTTAGTTAGCAAACTACATCTTGGAAAATCAATAAATTTGTAGGATCTATGTGTTCACAATATGTGTTTAAAAAATTACAAGTAAATGTTTGGTTTAATACAAACTACTGCCGACCTGAAAGTAGTTTTTACCAGTGTTAGAAATAGGAGATTGAATGGCCGGATAAATTTTGTCACGGATTTATCCGTTATTTTGTGTATTGACATATTCGTTGTTCCACCTGAACTAATCAATGCAGCCTTTCAAATATTGATGAGTGCCTTCTTAACATTTACTTTAGAGAAAATTCCACACTTTTGACTTTTGTGCGGACATTTTAAAGACGATAGTTTTAATGTAAAGCCATCATGTTTAGTTGTCTCCCTTTGTATCGGTATAGCTAAAACCCGATAACCGTACCGTATTGAAAAACGGGAAATCGATAAATACCGATTTACCGGTATATTGATCCAGCCCTACTGAATATTATTTTCAATTTTTTTTTTTTACACAATCTTTATCTTTATCTAATAGAAAGGGTCATCATCTGTTAGGTTGGTTACATCACATCAACACTAGTAAGGTCATACAGGTACTGGAGCAAGAACTGAAAGATTTTGACACAAAGTGATGACTCTAGGGCATTATTAACATAATAGCATTCACACTAGGATTTTCAAAATAGAAGTCCTGGGACTTCTATGCCAGAAAAAGTTAGGTTTGTTTCATTTTACGCCTTTTTCCAACAGTATTTCAATCTTATAGGCGGGTAGTTTCCTAACCATCGTTCCTAGAGAGTTACACCAATACTAGACTACCTTCCTCCGCGCTAAACTACCAAAGCGTCTCCCGGGGATCGAACCCACGCCACAGAGGTAACTGGATTAGAAGTCATCGACTCTAACCCCTAGACCACGGAGACGGTATAAAAAGTTAGGAGTCCCAGGGATTTTTTTTGGCTTATTTTATAGCCAGTATTTGGTCATATTCCTAATTGAAAATAGTCTATTATTTTCCCAATCCACAGGAAAAAATTCCCAATGGAAAGTTACAAAATAAAAATATTGAATAACAAGTTGTAAAATCTTTGAAAATAAGGGCTTCTTTACTGTTATGTAGTGTTGTCCCGATTGTCTCTGAAAATCGATAACTAATCGGACCACCCCAAAATTGGCAACAATCGATAGTCATTTTTAACAATCGATTATTTTAATGTTCTACATTGTCATGTACCACCACTGAATTGCCTAGGGCGTAACTTTTTTACACATGGTCAAATAGAAGTTTTCTGACCAAATCTCTTTAATTCCAGAGGATCCTTTAGTCTTTTTTGTTTGCCTTATCAAAACAGATATACAGAAAAAACATGGCTAGTGAATAAGTGGGCAATTTGAACGACTTTTTTTCCTGAACACCAAAGCAAATTCATCTTTGCCTCTCACAAAGTAGTATTAGGTATTTGTGTTGTTTGTTTTGAATTCAAAGAGTAAATCTTACTTCAATCAAGGAGACAAGGGCTTATTTATTCTCAAAATATGGTCACTACTGTATAAACAAGAGCTGTCCGTAAGACAGCGCGCTCGACTTTTTTATTGCTTGCCAATAAAAAAAGTTTTTGCAGTAAAAGGCAATACAAGAATCTCTGTATTTTTAAAGTGAACAATGGCCATGAGCATTAAGATATTTAGTGAAGAATTATTTTATTATGACATAATTTATGGTAAAGTGAACAAGTGGATAGGAATGAATTTTTTTAGATTTTTTAAGTTTTTTAGTGCTTGCCTATAATACAAAACATTGACAGTTAAGGGCCATAATTCAAATAAAATCTTTGACAGAATTACCTTCTCCTGGACATGTTTGGGAATCATGATTGTAAACAAGTATTCCAACTTTCAAATTAATATCTCAAACAGTTCAGTCAAAAAGTGGACTGGTACTAAAAACTTAACCAAGATTCTAAGTCGATAAAAGGCCTTAATTTTTTAAAACAAATCCTTGACAGAGTTACCTTCTCTTGCGTACAGATGGGGGTAATGATGTGAAATAGCATTAAAAGTTTCAAAGCAATATCTCAAAGGGTTAAGGCAATAAGTGGATTTTACCCATATTCAATGTATTTTCTAAGTCAAAAAGGGGCATAATTCTGTAAAAAAACCTTGACAGAGTTATGTCCTCTTGTCTGTTGATGAAGGTCGTGATGGTAAACAAGTATGGTCAGTTTCAAAGCAATACCTCCAATGGTTTTGAAATAAAGTGAGGTGGTACAAAAAACTTAACCAAGCTCAATACACTTTCTAAGTCAAAAAAGGGCCATAATTCTGTCAAAAACCTTGACAGAGTTATGTACTCTTGTCTGTAGATGGAGGTTATGATGGTGAACAAGTATGGTAAGTTTCAAAGCCATACTTGTAATACTTCTGAAATAAAGTGGGGTGGTACGAAAAACTTAACCAAGGTGTGACGCCAACGCCGACGCCAACGCCGACGCCGGGGCGAGTAGGATAGCTCCCCTTTTCATAGAAAAGTCGAGCTAAAAAATACATACAAGGATTGGTACCTTAAAGGAAAAAGGGCCAAACAAACTCGATTATACCATCGGAAGACAATCGATTGTGGTGATCCGATTATCGATAGTGATTTTTGAGTCTGATACCCAACACTACTGTTATGCCAATAACATTTTCTTAAGTGTTTGAAGATGCTCATCAACTGCATAAATGCAGAAAATTTTTGACTGCTTTGGGACTCAAGGTTTTTTTCCAGGATTTTGGGAACATGACACATACCCATGGAATTGGGAATTCCAGCGATGTTTTGTTAAAAATTGGGGAAAAAAGGGGTTACACGACTTACCGGAATCGGCCGAATTACCGGAATCGACGGTGAATTACCGGAATCGACCTGTAACTTTGTAATAATTAAACTTTTTAAGTTTTTTCTTGCAATTTTATAAAATATAAACAATATTAATGATTTATGAAAAGATTTTTATAAATAAAATCGCTTTTGATTAATTTAACAAGAGATCTAATATCGGCGAGCTATTGCCAAACTGCCCATGACCGGAATCGGCCTGTTATTTCGTTGTTTATGCAACTTTTAATGTTCCTTTTGCATGTTTTTATAAAACCTAAATATTATCATTAATCTTCCTTTATGAAAAATTGCTGTTATAAATGATAAAAAGATTAATATTGAAGATCGGCAAAAACGGGAAACCTGTCGGAATAGGCGATAGATTACCGGAATCGACCTGTAAATTGGTTATTTGTGAACTTTTTGAATATTTCTTTTGCATGTTTTTATAAGATATAAACATTTTTCAACGATATTCATTTTTGTAAGTAAATTTGCTTTTGATTAATAAAACAAGATACCTAAGATCGGCGAATTACTGTCATACTGCCGATATAGGGGAAGGATGGGCGGAATCAGCCTGTAATATAGTTATTTTTATGTTATTTTATTTATTTAAATGCAAATAATATCATTGATATAAAAATATTTTTTTGAGAAATAAAGATCACTTTTTTACTATAAACTAGATATTTAAGATAGGCTAATTACTATAACAGTGCCTGAATTAACAGGTAAATACCGGAATAAGTCTGTTTTTTTTTTTGTTATATTTCAGCGTTTTAAAAATATCTTGCCATATTTTATTAAATACAAACAATTCAAATGATATTAAATAATATTTATTGTAATCGCTATTACATAATAAACAAGGTGATCTATGATTTCTTCCATACTACCGAATCAACGAGCGATTACCGGAATCGGCTTCACTTCGTCTAGGATTACTGGAATCGGTTCTAATATTGTTATGAATGTGAACTCAATATTATTATTATCATTTATTTTTGCATGTATTTACAAACATTATCATTGATCTTTTATGGAATAATGCAATATCGTCTTTACATTATATTTTTCAGGACATTGCTAACAGAGGATTGTTTGAAATGACGGATAACAATAGGTCAGTTTTGTCTTTCTAAGGTTTTTAACTAGAGTAGAAGGAGTTTTGGTCACAAAAAGTATCATGTCCTCACATATGTACTCAGTGTTCGCGTTTACTGAGTAAACATATCAATTTACTCGCTAAAATTGCCAGGGAGGAAAGAAAAAAAGGGCTGTTGAGTCCCTGGGACGAAACACTTTTTCCCCGATAATTGGTCAATTCTCTCTTAAGTTTTTTTGCTCTGCTTGAAAATGATTTTCTATTCACTTTAAATAAATTGTATTATAAGAACTTGACTTTCACCTCATTTTCATTTGTTCCTTTCTCATTAGCAATGCAGATTTATATCCCAAACGTAGACTAGGAGCAAGTGCTTGGCCTCGTTTTGGGCCAACCTATCAATGGTATCCGCGAACATCAACAGTCACAAATTTGATTGTATTATGAAGTTATGCAAACATTGACATTTTTGTAATTGAGGACTCGTTCCATTTGAATTGGGACGTAACAGATCTATTAGCACTGAGTCCCAGGTACTCAGTAAAGTTAGGGAAAATCGCTAACACTGGTACTGTAACAGTAAGGATGAAACAGGGGCATGTAATTTGTAAATCCCACCAGCAGTGATAGTATATAAAGTATTTAACGTACATATATGCATTTACTGCAGGTCTTTTGTCTGCCCTGTCATTTTTAGGGAGGTCTTTTGTCCGCCCTGTCATTATCACAGAAGGGCTTTTGTCCGCCCTGTAATTTTCAAGGGAGGGCTTTTTTCTGCCTTTTCATTTTTGGACCGGAGGGCTGTCCTACACTCAGGCAACAACATTAGCTCGAATATTCTGTGAATAGACAAACTAAAACTTGTGCAGCTGCGAGTGAGTTTAATAAGTTTATGTACGGGCCCGTTTATATATGCAGTGTTATTTATTATAAATAATCCTGTCCAAAAAAAACCCTTACAGCCTATGCATTAACCATAAAACGCAAGCAAGTAGGAAGAAATTTCTTAATTAAGTTCAAGAAACAGTCTTTTTCTTGGATTTATGCTGTAACTTCGATCGGTAACTCACCAACAAGTACTTGGTTGAAAAATAATTAAACTCAAACAGTAAACATAATGGAACATACTAATTAACTGACTAAAATACACTTTCATTGAACTTCAACTTTTTTTTAAAAAAAATATGCATGACGTTAAGCTCACCGTCGTCCCAAAGACTAGCAAGTGTAGTACTGGAATTTGCCATCAAGAGGGATCAGTATGGTCGCTTATTAATTCCACTAGTTTATATAGATGTCCATCAATTATTCCGTGAGAAAATGCAATTTTACTCAGGCCGGTGAGGAATTTTGGAAACAAGATGGCGACCAAACATTCCCATGGTCCTGATGAAGAACAAAGACAAAGTTTCTATTTCCGGTAATTTTGCAACAAAAATATTCCGATCAGCCTAAAGCTTTAAATGTATCTATTTTATATAACTATTTTGAACGATGCATTTCACTCCAATTTACCGTGAGACTTATTATAACATTGAATATTTAGTTTCTTTCCTGCAACCAAGATTGGCGGCGTCAGTCATTACTTGCAGCTGATTGGTTAAAATGGAAGACATATGCTCCAATGCGCGTGCGTGTGTGAAATATTGTTTAGTCTTGGACATTATTCAAACAAGGATAAAGGCAGAAATATACCAAATTATGATCTATAGTCTTTTTCACATAAATAAGCCACGGCCCGTCAATTTTATTTTTCAAAAAAAGTGTAGCCTAAGCCACGCGCGTGAGGCCCGATAACATACATGAATCTACTAACCGCCGCGTGCACGCGGCATCAAGATAATAAAGTGTAAGATTTCGTCACGGTCACCCCTGGGCAGTACTCAAATAATTTTGACGTCTGAAATATTTTTATGATTCTAGAGGGAATAATTGTATTGCCCGTACATAATAACACAATATCTCAACGCGTAATAAGTGGTGAAATGAACCGTGTTTGAAAAGGGGTCAATGTCCCCGCTATTCTCAGGGAGTTGGAATGACTTCATGCATTTATTAGATTAGTACATAAAAAATAAAGCACCAATCAAACAGACAACAGAAATCAAAGTATCCAGCATCTGTCACCAAGTTAACGCACAGGCGGCAGTATCAGTGTTTGGACACCCCACCCCTATCTGCCCCTGGACCCCTACTACAACCCTGAAAAAAAAATCAACACTCTAAGGCTTACTTTAAGGTACCAAATACAAAACCACCGATGAAATTATATATATAAAAAAAAATTCCACTATCAAAATTATAGTTAACCAGAGACATAGATAACATTATTGTTATCGATGTCTCTGAGTTAACTAGCTGAAACATTACCTTGGGTGAAGTCGACGTAAACCTTTTTACTTTCGTTTTCGACGTTTTTCTTGGGCTATTTCCGGTGAACGCTGTACAACAGTGGTTAACAGACATTAAAGGACATTTGAATAAACTAAGAGTTCCAGGTTTCAGTTCTAACCGAAAGAAAACAGGCTTACCCACATTATTCACATTGCCATGAACATAGAAAATTTAAGTACATCCATGTGCATTTTTATAGAGCAATAAGGGAGTTCTATACAAAATATTACTTATCTTATCTTTTTTACCCATAATGTAATACACTACCTTTGATAAGAGGACTAATGAAGTTGAATCGAGATTTTATAAATAACCAGACTTCACATTAACAAGGTTATGTTCCTTTGGATCACTCAATTCTTCGTCAGCTCTTCTATATCCCTCTTTACTTCACGATAGGCCATTCTTAATATTCTACAGCTATTTTTAGAATTTGAACCAGAACGAGGCATAACTGGCAAGCTGATAAGCCAGTATAAGCTGTAAGAAAGCATGAGTGCATACAGTGAAATTGACTTATCTTTGGTTCCTGAAATTAATTTCTCATTTGTAGAGTTATATATTAAACAAAACAAAGGTTCATCAGGACAGAAATCACTAAATAAAGGATTCAAGTATTTTTGTGAGGGATACATTCATGATTTAAGAGGTGAGTAAGAGTAAAGATTTTTTACTTTCGGTTTCAATTTTTCAGTCATTAACATAGTTTCTAACATAATATCTGGTTTATATATAAATCTGCCTGTCTTGCTTATATAATCTTAGTTGTTCTGTTTATTTACGAAAATCTTTGGGTGCTAACATAAAGGTAATTGCAAATTGATTCTTACTGATAAACCGCTAATTGCCCATGGAGAATCTTTATCAGATGTGTATTGGGCAGATTTTATCAATGTGTATTGACTCAATAGTAAAGATCTTTTACCGTAGTATCTGAAATAAACTAATTCCTAGCCAAACTCTGTTGATACATGTACTTTATGAATTTTATATCTGTACTTTTCAGTACAATCAGGAGATTATGGTTGTGCAATATATGGAAAATGCCATCGGTCACAGAGAAAGAATGAGAAACCCCATCAGCTGAAGGTATATGTTATTACATATTTGTAATAGGACATAATAACAGTAATATGAATTGATGATAATCAATACATTTAATTATGAATGTAATGATCATTAACAATTATTACGATGATAAAATATTTTGATATGTTTACTTTATTTCATATTGCTCTTTTAGGTTGTGATGAAAGATTGCAATGAAGAAATCAGCATAACTTATGCTAACTGCACATGTCCAATTGGTGTGTCTGGATCATGTGGCCATGTGACCGGGACATTGTACCAGATTGCCAAGTTTAAGCATTTGAAGCAAAGAGTAATACCAGCAGATGCAGCTAGTACATCACTTCCACAAACTTGGCATGCACCACGAGGCCAGAAGATTGATGGTACAACAGTTGACAATCTAGAAGTTCGTGGTTATTCAAAAGCAGAATTAAGAGATATTCCTGGACGTTCAATTCAGTCCACTTTGTATGATCCATTACGTAGTGATTTAAAGTGGAATGAACATTATGAACAACTTAAAAGAGAAGCTCCTGAAATGTTAATGCTAGATGTTATCAAACACATTCCCAAAATGGTGCCATCAAAATTTGGCCTTGTGCCTGCAGGATCTGTATTAAGCTATCAACAGAGACTAGATGATAATATCGTTTTAAATATTTATGATGGTGTTTCTTTTCCAGACTTACCAGTAAATAATGTGATGGAAAATTGTTACCAAACAGTTTTAACTTCAAACCAAACATTAAAATTAGAAAGTCTGAAATTATCACAACATAACATCACAAAATTTGAAATTTCTACAAGACTTCAAAAATCGTAGCTCCCTCTGGTATAAACTTTCGACGGATAGGGTGACAGCATCAAACATTGGTGATATATTCAAACGTAAAAAGAATGAAAGTACTTTGGTGAAAAGATTGAAAAGTACCCGGCATGTTACAACTGCCGCAATGAGACAAGGCATTGCTTTAGAACCTACAGCAGCAATGAATATGCTAAGAAAAATGATAATCAAATTAACTTATATCCATGCGGACTTATTATTTGTCCCAAATCACCATGGCTTGCGGCAAGTCCAGACAGAAAAGTTTATAATCCACAACGATTCCCACCATTTGGACTTTTGGAAATAAAAAATGCCCACAAGTTTCATCTGTTATTGAATGTAAATATCTAATTGGAAATGATGCAGGACAATTGAAGCTGAAACAAAATCATAATTACTACTACCAAATATTAACACAGCTGGCCGTGTCTGGATTAGACTGGTGCGATTTATTTGTTTGGTGCACAGGGGATAGTCACCAGGAAACAATATACTTAAACCGTGATATATGGAACAGTGTGAAAAAATAAAATTGACATGTTTTATTTTGATCACTTTATTTTTGAAATCAATTGATGTATTTATTTCAAAATTTTAATAAAGACTAAACATAAATATTTCATTTAAATATTGTTTTTATTATTCTTTTATATTATTTTTTCAAATTCCAATACATGATAAAACATAAATATCATTTCTACATTATACAAAGTAGAAGTAGTTTTCCTATAAACTTGTTTCTGTATATCCAACTAATTGGCCCTGAACCCTAAGAAACACTATTTCATTTTGTCCATGATTGTACTATTGGTCTTTTAAAATTAGCAAGTATACACGCCACTGTCCATAACTGGTTGACAGAACCAGCAAGAGATAATGGAATAGGTGTGTCAAACAGGTGATACTCCTTAATTCTACGGTTAATTCTTTCTATATGAATTCTAAGTTTGGCTATTTGCTCAGTCTCTTTCACTTCTTCTAGTGTAAATTTGCCTTTATTTTTTTAAAAATACTGGTATATTCAATGTCACCCCCTTTCTGAAAGTATCTTTTTTCAATGTGATCCTTTATCAGCCATCACATCATCTCCATTTTCCAGAAATTCAAGGAGACCAGAAAGTTTAGTGATCTCAACATCTGACATGCATCCAGTATATAATGGTGACACAAATGTTATAAGCCCATGGGGTGCTACACCAAGCAAACATTTAAATGTGCATGACCCTTTGTAATTTGAATACATCTGAGAATTTAAAACAAGAGATGAAGGCTGCTGAGTCTTAATTTCCGTACAATCTATCACAACTCTTGTTTTTGGATACAGTACTTTAAAACACTCGGGCATGCATTCATTAATAGCTTCCCGAGACATCCAAAGTGGTATCCTGCCCAAAACCATATACAGAAAGTTAACCCATGTTATTATTTTTCGGCTAACAGTCGATATAGAACAGTTGAATCTGACACCAAGGTCTTGTTCTAATAGACCTACCCTTAATCTGCATAAGAACATAAACAGTTCATCAATTAATAACATGTTCCGTTTTCTTCCAGCTAAACTAAATGTAGGTGTTCCCTGGTAATATGCACTGACCATAGTTTTTGCGTTTGGTTCAACGCAACGATAAAATAAATAAAAATGTTTGTAAGAAGTAAATCCTGTGTAAAACAGCATGAGTGAATCGTCTTTACTGAATCGCTCAATGCCAAATTTTTCTAAGCTCAGCTGAGCCTCAAGGTCTTGACATCTTTTTTTGGCCTCGACCAGTTCTAACCTCAGCCTTTTAATATCACTTTCCTCGTCTGTTTCTGAAGACACAGATGTAGATGGCAGGCAATCAGTGCTTGTTGTAATATCTTCCTCGTCTTCATTATGGACACTACTGAAAATATATATATTATACAAAAACCTATTACGTATTCAGTATGAATTCAAATGATTTTTTATATAAGTGGTATACATTTATTAAACATAAATTAGCTTTATATGTGTATAATGATATGATAAAGATATCAGTTAAATCAATGACTTAACAATAAAAATAAATTACCTTTCAATGAGCATTTTCTTTGGTGAAAGAATTTTTCTTTTCAATGGTCTTCTTGGAGTTGTTTGTTCTACCCAATTAAAAACTGATGGAATAGAATCACTTTTCAGTCTCTTTCTTAGTGGTGTCCAGTTGTAATCCTCAGTTTTAAAATGTTTGGAACACACCACAGTAGATGCAGTTACCTAAAAGATACAACATACATTTAAATTTAGGAATTATACGGTAACTATCAGTCAGCTTCCATTCTCTATTTGTAGCGTAAATTTAAATTGATAATAATTTACAGTAAAGATTAAATTACTATTGATTTAACTGTTAGATTAAAGAAAACAATTCTCCCACTATTACATTTATTTTACAAAATTTGTCTTTTTACACACAAAAAAATATTCAACTCATATATTGGTCAGAGTTTACAAAATATTATTTTTTGGACACTACCTTAAACAATGGCCCTTCATCCCTTCTTATCTTAGTTATCCATTGTTTTTTTAAATCTTTTCCTTTGGAATATGATGGAAATGAATTGTAGAATCATATCTACCATCAGAATTGCACATAGGCACACAACAATGATAATTAGAACGTTTCGTGTTAACACCAGACATCATGGCTATAAAGTGAGATAAGAGTGGTCAGTGTGTTTACATTCGTGCCAGTTAAGCCTCATTCTGATTCTGGAATTCCAGGTATGCATATAATTTGAGAAGGGTCTATAGAGTAGGCGGAGACCACCGGTTCCCTCAAATCTGAATACTTTTTTAATAAATACATGATAAAATACATTGACTAATCATCACCACACGATCTAGTCTTTATATTGTAATATTTTTCCTTCACATTTAATTAAATTGACTATGTCAAGATAAGCTATTTTTGTTATCTCCCCTCATCTGTCAGTGCATTTTATTTCAAGCATTCATGGGACTTCTTCATTTATACCATGTTTACTGAAATAGTATATTCGTCAGTTCAATACTTTTCATGCTCCATGCTGTTGTGTTATACATGTATGTTTAAAAATGCTGATATGACTATTGAAATCGTCAATTTAATACTACGCATTATTATTTATTATTATTATTATTATTATTATTATTATTATTATTATTATTATTATTATTATTATTTTCCCTTTTCTTCAACTTTATTTTCCGTTTTTATTTAAACACTAAACCTAACAATCTTAATTACATTTTCACTATAAATTTTCTGTGTGCAATCAGTGGCAACTTTTATTTCAATCGAATCGCATTAATAAAATTAAAATAAAACAAGAGGGCCATGATGGCCCTGGATCGCTCACCTGACACAATCGCATCCAAGCAATGTCTTAAACAAGCATCATGGCCAAGTTTGATGACAACTGAGTCAAACATGTGACCTCAAGTGTGTTATAAAGATTTTTCCATATTTGGGCAATGTGACCTAATTTTTGACCGGACACGACCCATATTCAAACTTGACCTAAAAATCATCAAAACAACCTTCCTGATAAATTTCCAGGAAATGTGGATCAAAACTGCAGCCACTAGAGTGTTAAAAAGATTTTTCTATTTTTAGCTCCTGTGACCTAGTTTTTGACCGGACATGACCAATCTTAGCACTTGACCCAGAAAATCATCAAAACAACCTTCCTGACAAATTTCCAGAATATTTGAATATAAAAACTGCAGCCACTAGAGTGTAAACAAGCTTTTTCTATTTTTAGCTCCTGTGACCTAGTTTTTGACCTGAGATGACCTATCTTCGAACTTGACCCAGAAATCATCAAAAAACATTCCTGACAAATTTCCAGAATATTGAATCAATACTGCAGCCACTAGAGTGTTTACAAGCTTTTTCTATTTTTAGCTCCTGTGACCTAGTTTTTGACCGGAGATGACCCATCTTCGAACTTGACCTAAAATCATCAAAACAACCTTCCTGACAAATTTCCAGAATATTTGGATGAAAACTGCAGCCCCTAATGTGTTAACAAGCTTTTTCTATTTTTAGCTCCTGTGACCTAGTTTTTGACCGGAGATGACCCATCTTCGAACTTGACCTAGATATCATCAAAACAACCTTCTTGACAAATTTCCAGAATATTTGGATGAAAACTGCAGCCACTAGAGTGTTAACAAGCTTTTTCTATTTTTAGCTTCTGTGACCTTGTTTTTGACCGGAGATGACCCATCTTCGAACTTGACCTAGATATCATCGAAACAACCTTCCTGACAAATTTCCAGAATATTTGGATGAAAACTGCAGCCACTAGAGTGTTAACAAGCTTTTTCTATTTTTAGCTCCTGTGACCTAGTTTTTGACCGGAGATGACCCATCTTCGAACTTGAACTAGAAATCATTAAAACAACCTTCCTGACAAATTTCCAGAATATTTGGATGAAAACTGCAGCCTCTAGAGTGTTAACAAGCTTTTTCTATTTTTAGTTCCTGTGACCTAGTTTTTGACTGGAGATGACCCATCTTCGAACTCGATCTGTATTTCATTGAGACAAACATTCTGACAAAGTTTGATGATGATCCAATTAAAACTGTGACTACTAGACTGTTAACAACCCAATTGTTAGAGTGTTAACAAGCTTTTTCTATTTTTAGCTCCTGTGACCTAGTTTTTGATCGGAGATGACCCATCTTCGAACTTGACCTAGATATCAATAAAACAACCTTCCTGACAAATTTCCAGAATATTTGGATGAAAACTGCAGCCTCTAGAGTGTTAACAAGCTTTTTCTATTTTTAGCTCCTGTGACCTAGTTTTTGACCCGAGATAACCCATCTTCGAACTCGATCTGTATTTCATTGCGACAAACATTCTGACAAAGTTTGATGATGATCCAATCAAAACTGTGACTGCTAGACTGTTAACAACCCAATTGTTGACGCACGACGCACGACGACGGACGCCGGACATAGCCCCATCACTATACCTCACCTTGACCACAGGTGAGCTAAAAAAAAACAAAACAAAAAAACAACAACAACATTCCTACATAAAAAGAATAAAAATTGAAACACAATTTTTTAATGTAAGATCAGCCTAGAATTAGTCAATACCCATAAGAAATATTTTGTATAATAAATGTTCTTTTCCCAGTTATGTATTGACCATTCCCACTGTTTATAATCTTGTTATAAATTTGTAGAATTTAATATTTTTGTAATCTGCGTCTTCCAAATAAAAAAGTATGTTCTGTTTTGTTAAATAATAAAGCTACTATCCCTCATATTGTTGATTCACCACAGACTCGTGCGTTTATACAGAACTATATTTTTTTTAAATGTCTTGTCCGAAGGTAAATTTTTTGCTATATTTATGATGTTGTAATTTTAAACCGTTGCAACATTCTATTTTGTAAATATTGACTTAAAATATACACACACCCATTATAGTCTGATTTTATTGACCTGTCAATTTTGAATACATTATAGCACTCATTTAAATATTCGATTTCACTTCGGTTCTGTCCGTGTAGTTTACGAGAATTAATATCGAGTAAATAACAAATGTTTATAAAAGTCACACCAGCTTAATGCAAAGGCCTTGTCAAATCCGCGATAGCACAGACGGTAGAGTGATTATCTAATATATTAGGGGTCTGTAGTTCCATACCTACTTATGCCCTTGTTTTAAGGCCTACTCTTTTTCTTTATTTTTGCAGTATATTTTCATGGAAATGGCCGAGTGCTTCCAATATTGTCTACACATATATGAATCAACTAAGAAACATTGTCTCGATTTGTAATGTGTTTAACATTGAAATGACATTTTCTAATTCTAATCCGAATTCATTATAAATATTAATTCTGAAAGCATGTTGTTGGAAAGGAGTTTAATTGCTAAACATATTAAATCAAAACGAACAACATAACAAGCAATAATAGTTTCGACAATGTTGAAAATAGTTATAATAAGAAGAAAAAAAACATTGTAGGTACGCGGTCTCGATCTTACAACTCGTAGGACACTTAGAAATCAATAACCCGTAGCTTACCCTATTTCGCTATAACCGCTCAGTATAATTGCTTCATAGGCATAAAAAAAAAAAAAAAAAAAGAAAAAAAAAAAACAAAATTATATTTTATCAAATCTCACTGCGTACATCTCACGGAAATTACCGAGAATCTTTCGAAGATTAATATATTCTGTGCATTTACCGTGTAATTAGAATGGAATTGACAGGTTAATAAAACCAAACAATAATACATAGTCACTGGTTGACCTGGGGTTAGTATCTTTCAAACTTTTTCAAACTTTTTATTTCCATCTTAGGTTTACATCAAGTAAACAACATAAGCATCGTTTTATAATAATTACAGTGAATAATGGCGGCATATTAACAAGTGCTATGTAAATAGAGAATGACAAACATATCCAAATCATACATGTAACATTACAAATAAACATACATATAGCAAATAAATATATTTTTCAAGTAAACAAGCAATCCAGGCATATCAGTGTTACATGTTTTTAGATTTAATTTCGATAAAAATACTAAGTTTATTTAGTAAAATTTTATTTTCACTAGTAAAAAGTTCTTCTAATTTGAAAAAAAATGGGATTAACATAGAAATACCGTTTTTAATACTTTTTTTTTTCTTTCATCAAAAAAACTTTTGACATGTGAACAAATAATGAAATTCGTCACCTATACATCATCATTACAAAAAGAACATTTTCTTTCAGAAGAAGGTATACCCTGCCATCTTCCTGTTTCCACAGGTAGCCTATGATTTCTAGTAAAAAACGCATAATTGATAAGCTTCGTCTAGATGACAAAATCTTAATATAAGCACTTCTACCAAACTCAGTTTTAATACCTTTGTAAATATTCGTGTTTGATGTTAATTGTATATCAGAGCGCCATTTCTGTATAAAATTATCTTTTAACTTTCGGCAAATTGACCAATCAGCCATTTCTCATTTAAAAAAACTCTGACAGTACCATACTCCAGAAAAACCTGAAGAACATAACAAATTTCTAACATTTTCGATCCATTGGGACTTAACATTGTTTAAATTATTCATTTCATATAACATGCTGTAAACCTTACCAGATAGTTTGTCGGTATTTTCGCTCGAGCAATTTATTAGTTTCGTCCAAAAGGATATAACTCTTTGGTATATATCAATACGAACTGGAAAAATTCCAAGTTCACCATATACCATGTATGAAGGTGTTGATTTCTTAAGTTTAATCAAAGCACTGAATGTACTGATGGGGAGGCTATGAGAGAATGTTTCAGACTTATAGTTTCTTTTCTTTTTGCTTAAAATATGCTACCAAAATAAAAAGATATGCACATTGCGCTATTTATCCTTACTGTTGTGTTCAACCATTCATATATATGGTTAATGAGGTTGACTATTCATTTTGTTAATATTCCAGAACATTTAATTAAGGTCTACATTCGGACTGTTAATCATGCAAATTTTGAAAAACCTAAACTGTCAATAATAAATGACATACCAGCAAGTATGACGACTGTTCATTATCAGATAACAATAACATTTTACAACTGACGGTTCCTTATCAAAATATTCTAGGACTGTTCATCATAAATATTTTATGTCATTTTAATATTATTGAATGATAATAACAACTGCAGTGATGCAACATTTTTATTGAACATAAAAATTATACACGTTTAGATGTACCATAATTGAGATCAATAAGATACTGTCTTTGTGATGAGTATTAACATTCATGCTCTACGGACAGAAGGTTGTCTTCTTCAGAAGCAAATCTCGAATAAAATCACGTTTCAGAAAATTAATCCCATTTTCATTACTGACGGCGTCGGATAATATAAAGCTAAATATTTCTTGAAAAAATACATCTCTGCAAAGCTTATTCAAAACTGAATCAACCTAAGTGAAAATTGATCAGGAAGTTATATCTTCTTTTTTTACCGCCAACACTCAACACTCAACCAACTTATGGTAGTTAATCGATAGATTCTACGTGTATTTTTTAAACCTCACTAGCTTGAAATATATACTGCGGAAAATCTGTTGTTAACAGGGTGTGCGGTTATTACGTAGGGTTTTCCCTGTCGACCATTTCCCCGCAAATAGATGAGAACATCGAAGCCGTCAGTGCTATGAATGGTGTTATAAATGGCGTGTTTTGGAAGTTTTTGTTGAAACTTCTCCAAATACCTCCAGAGGCGTGCACGTCGCGGAGAAGGCACACGGAAGGTCATAGTCAAGTCATCATAAGTACCAGAGGTGATTGGTTGACTTGTCGTGACTTACTCTGGAGGTTTGGCGCTAATAGATGCCGTTTTTGTTGTCGTCAGTCAGAAAGTTGATGCCTTGACGGTATTGTTCGTCTCCTTTACCACCAAAGAACGAAGAATGGGCTTCCAGGAAGAATCTGCTTGAAAAAGACGTCCCAGATGCTATAATCTCGGACATATGGTTATTCCGGCCGCCGAGTATAAATAAACTTAAAACACACACACTTTTGTTGAAAACAAAACAACATCACATTTTCTGTAGTAATTTTTTCAAGTGTTGTAAAATGAATAAGAAATTCCTCTTATGCCGCCCATTTTTTTTAGAACACAACCATAAAAGTTCTT
>NW_026853856.1:0-43854 GCF_026571515.1 Ruditapes philippinarum
TCTATTCTTTTACCAAATATTTATGACGTCATATATATATATCATTATACCATTGGTTACGCAATATACCATTGGTTACGCAATTGTAACTTCGCGTGAAATATTTCGAGTTTTCTCCTTACTGTGCGTTAATTAAGACCATGAGTAATGGGCAATATAAGAAACAGTGAAATTGACAAGACAGGACAGTTATGTGTCTTTAAAGTCGCATAAACTTTAAAAAGTTTCCCCGTACTTCACTACAGCGTGTTATATTTCTCTAGTCCTTCGGGATCATTGATGTCGTACTATTAAGAGTTGAGAATTGAGAATCGCTCAAGCCGGTGCTAGCGGCGTGAGGGATGTTGCACTTAATCATTATCCCCTATGTACAGACTCAATCAAACCGAGTCTATTGTTCATTGTAAAGAAACACATAATAACATTCACGTTACAAATAACATTTGCAAAATAATTGTTTCTAAACAAAATGTGTTCATATGCATAAAAATGTGACCCTACCCCACCCACTTTTAACACTTATTTGACCATTTAACTTTATAAAAAAAGCCTTATTCAAAATATCAATAAAATGTATCACAATGAGGGGCTGTTTTCAAAGTTTAAAATTAAATCTGACATCATTTAGCTAACAAATACCAACAATAATTATATATTTAAAATCAAACACTTATTTCATTCCTTAAGGGGTCTGAAAGACACATAAAATATTAATAATGTTAAAATAAAAAATAAAAAAATTCCCTTCTGAGGTTTGAACCCACTCCCCTCAATTTCAATGTACGTCAATATAGTTTGTCTAATATATTTTGACTTATAAAGTTGTATTATAAAAAGATACATGTATATTGTACTTACAATGTTTATATCCTTATTGAATGGAGCATTTGTATATATTGTTTGTTTTTATTAACCTGTCAATTCCATGTTTATTACACGGTCAATGAACACAATATATTAATCTTCGGAAGATTTTCGGTAATTTCCATGAGATGTACGCAGTGAAATTTTATTTAATAAACTTTGTGCATACTTGGCGATATAGCGCAATAGGGTAAGCTACGGGTAAATGATTTCTAAGTGTCCTACGTCATGTAAGATCGAGACCGCGTACGTCCAATGTTTTTTTTTTCTTCTTCTTGTTTCTGACTATTTTCAACATTATTGGAAATATGATTCCTTTTGATGTTGTTCGTTTTAATTTAATATGTTTAGCAATTATTTTTTGTAAAGTCTAAACTCTTTAAAAAAAACAACATGGTTTCAGAATTAAAATTTATAGTTCATTCGGATTAAAATTAGTAAACGTCATTTCAATGGCGTAAAACACATACAATCGAGACAATGTTTCTAAGCTGATTCATATATGTGTAGACAATATTGGAAGCACTCGTCCCTTTCCATGAAAATATATTGCAAAAAAAAAAAAACAGAAAGAGAGTAGGCCTTAAATCAAAGGCAAAAGTATGGATCGAACTACAGACCTCTAATATATTAGACAATTACCCAACCGTCTGTGCTATCGCGGATTTGTTACTGTTTTTGCATAAAGCTGGTGTGACTTTTCAAAACATAAGATAAATACTCCATATTAATTCTCGTTATCTATACGGACAGAACCGAAGTGGAATCGAATATTTAAATGAGTACTATGATGTATTCAAAATTGACAGGTCAATAAAATCAGACTAATAGTATGTGTGTACAATGTAAACGGGTAACAGGTTAGAAAGAATGCGATTTATTGTTATGTAACAGTTGATGTAGAAAGAAACAGTATAGATTGGAAAGGATAATTCGGTTTTTTTGTATAGGTATGCAGGAAAGCTTTATTGAACTGTTTTGACAACTGTAATAAAAAAGGGGAATTGAAAATAAAAAAAAAAAATAAAAAAACATGCATGATTCATTAAATTATTTATCTATTTAAGTTAATATATTTATCAATTCAAACACATAACTCATTTCAACTTACAATTCGCCCTACGACAACATGCATGATTTGTTAAATTAGTTATCTATTTAAGTTAATATATTTATCAATTCAAACACATAACTCATTTCAATTTACGGCAAATGGAAGATTTGGCAAGCCTAACTGCGTTGCCTCTTTTTAAAAAAAGTCTTCAAGTTTCTAAATTCAAAATTTCACCAATTCCATGATTAAATGTTGAATTCTGCTTAAGCCGGTGGTAGGGGGCGTAGACGGTAACTTGCACTTTTCAATGCCCTCCATGACAGGCTTATTTTGTCCTGTTGGACTTTCTTTAAGGATTCTTTATTTTTCTCTGTTTTATAATCATTATTCATACAATCCGATAAAAACGGAAATATAATTATTTTCTTTTAATTAAGAAACAGCAAAATCGTCGCTTGAAAACTGTAATTAATTTTCTATATACACAATTGTATCCGTAATTGACTGTTCTATCTCCTTGGCATGTTATATTAGTACTTCAGAGCTTCATAAATGAATAACAACGAAACCATCCTGTTTTATCTCCACAAATTTAGTATGTATTGATAAATAGACTGTTCTAACTTACTGGACTAATCATATCATCGATAAATGTCACGTGACCTGTGGGATATATGCAACATACTGTTCTTAATCCAAAATTATCGTATCAAAACATAGCATAAAATCACGTGATAGCAGGACACCCACCATATATTGTACGAAACATTTTGAGTTAGATGGTTTGCTGTTTATTTCATATATTAATACTAAATATAAGTATTGAATGATATTATGTATTCATTTATTCCCTCCAATCATTGACATTTTATTATTAAGTCCTGTAAATTTACTGCATGTGATTAAACAACAAGCAAAACTGATCATCATTTGAAAGTAATTTCGGATGTGTATTTTCGGATCGAAACAACTGTAATCATACAGTTTCATCAAACAAATTCGTAAAAAAGAAAATTGTTATATGTTCTAAAGTTTCTTTAACTTAAGGCACATTCTGTCTCAGAAACCAATTGTTTATCTCTATAACAGACACATAAGAGTTAAAAAAAATTGTAAGTAATGATAAATAGCATGCTAGATGCTTTTCGCCTGAATTATATACTTATGAATGAGACATGTTTTAAAATAAATAAAGCTAAACGTTAACAATATATTTCAAAATACTTAATGACTGTAACTGTACTCATTGCCAATATGAAACAAAATCATAAGATGGTTTAGGTTACTGACCAATTTGGAACATTTTTGAAACTATAACAGAACTCAGGCTTTTGAGTGATTAAGATAAAAGCATTTCTGGGGCAAAAAAGGCCTTTAAGAAAATTTATAGATATTATACGTTTAC
Organism: Ruditapes philippinarum; assembly: GCF_026571515.1. NCBI lineage: Eukaryota > Metazoa > Mollusca > Bivalvia > Venerida > Veneridae > Ruditapes > Ruditapes philippinarum. The sequence goes on from NW_026853856.1 coordinate 3,324, forward strand.
CTATAATATATGTTTTCGAATACGTTAATGTTATATAACTAATAGATTGCTTTAAAGTAAACACATTTTATACCAAAGACAGAAGGAGGAAAATATTCTTATACGTATATTTTGTTTGTCTTGTAATTTGTCTTTGAATTTCTAAATGAATATTTATATAGCATTATGTTGTTTGTAATGTTTTTGTACACGAACACTCTTTTAAAATGACATTTTTCAAATATAAGTCATGCCTGCTCCACCTTTAAGGTCTTTTCTAGCAGATATGTTTTCATTGCCTACTTAAGTTATAGAAACATTTTCACATACCTTCAATTAGAAAAACTTGTTACCAACACAAACAGAACGTGTAAATCGCATAACAAAATAATTACTACTATTTCATACTTTTGGAAGGAATTTGAATTTAACCATCTTTTGAATTTTTATGAAAAAATCTTGAAAGATTTTTCCAGCATTCTAGAAGATTTGAAAGTTTTCTATTCCCGTTTGCGGGTATAACTTTCTTTTTCCAGACATTGAATACTTTGAATGTATTAAATTGTAACGGCCAAAGTTATAAAAATAGATAAAACGTCTACAAAATTTATGTGGGTATTTTGTCTTTATTTATTTAAATTATTTGTTTAAATGTCATTTAATAATGTAATTGACTTAAGGATTTAAATAATATTTTGAATGTCAAAGTTCATGTAGTTAGATATGGTTTAAGAAATAGTGTAGTGGCAAAGTCAACTAATCAAGGGATAATTAGCCGAGAGCATTTTTGGCAGCCTTTTGAAAGATAAAACATACTGTTTTATATGATATAAATCAATTCAACTTAAAAGACATAATGTTCTAAGTCACTCTGATTTTAACAGTGTTTGAAAAAAGTTACAAGTACTGTTCTTTATCCAAATGTTTTTTAGGTTTTAAGCAAGGAAATATTAAAATACCCATATCTTTAACGATATTGAGATGTTCTCTCGAAATCACGTTTAGTTGTTTTTAAATTTTCAAAATCCGACAATAAATAAAAAAAGTTATGCAATACTAAATCTTTACATGCTTTTTTCTCAAAAACAACAAATTGGCACTTAGATTAAAACGTTTTTCAATCGACGAAAGAATGACTAAAACGATAGTGCGCACAGAAACCTTCCGTTTTAACTGAATTTGTTTGTTCCACTAGTCTATTTTTTTTTCTCATCGCAGATCATGCATTGCAATGCTGACATTCAATCTTTGGCACAGTGCTTCAAACAATCCTAACAACAAGGAGTTCTCAAAACAGCTTACAACTAGCGATGTAAAAGTTAGAATTTTTTTTATTTTGTTATCCAACAAATTACAATGCGTTCAACGTTTGAAAGTAGCGTTGCCTTATAGAATTGTCAACAAAAGCACAATCACAAATTACGCGGATGAATATCACATTAATCAATGCAAATCGCTCGGCAATTTCCGTACAGCTTCGGATTATTGTGATCGGAATTAAACGCCCCTTATGAACATTTTGATATAAACTTTGTGAAAAATAAAGTAAGGATGTTATGTTGACTCAAGGACACGGACGAATTTAGGGCAGTCGATGATCGATAATCAATTTCTCCATCCGATAATTTCATCCACGTAAACAAAATGCTATTTTCATCAATGTCAATTACCGAAGACTTCAGAGCGTATTACACAAATAAATCTGACTGTCGAGTAGTGGAATATATACATAACGGACTGTTTTGGATAAATTATTTACATCAGTATTAAACAACAGGTTTATCATGAACAAAATACCTCGAAATTAAAAAGGATTACAAACCCTAAATGGAAATTCTAAATTTAGAATAATTTGATTTTATTTAGGCTTTCTTTTTGGTTAATTTTTCAGCAACATAGGTTGCCAATTTATTTTCCCCGTAATTGGTGCAGTGGGGTCGGAGAGCCATCCCCTACTGTACCTTACATTATCATTTCATGGCATATATCATCATATTATATTTAAAACATTTAAGTGACATTAAGCTCTTTTTTTTCAATGTCAAGTTGAGTTTTATTGACTATAAATTTCAATATTGACAACAATAGTGGTGCTTGACAACAGCTGATATAAGAAAAAGTTTTGGATAAAATATATATCTGCCTTAAACATAAAATAGATAAATACAGAATCCCTAAAGAAAGCCCAACATGGCAAAATTGAAAATGTTGCAGGCTCGGTTTGATTGAGCCTGTTCATGGACGGTACTGGAAAGTGCAAGTTACCGTCCACGCCCGCTAGCACCGGCTTAAGCAGAATTCAACATTTAAACATGAAATAGTAAAATTTTGAATTTAGAAACATCCGCAGATGTGTTCATACGGCGGTTATCATGGAACCTTCAATGCGACACTTCCGTGCCATTCCATGAAAAGCGACGTAAGGTCCCCAAGTAATAGACTGCCCCATACTTTTATCAAATATAATTTTTCCCTCGACAGATATTTCCAAAATGTTCCTTGAGCCATACGAGTTACGGAATATATTGAAAAACTGAAACGAATCATGGCAAAAATGTATTTCAACTTTCACTGTTTATTCACTATTTGCTTTGGATGGACATATTGTCACTTTAACTAAATAGATACAATATTGATATGCTAATATAATTATTAATAGCTAAAATGGGGTTTTGTGAATTTTTTTCTGGCTCATGTTGGCAGTATGTAAAGTCATTTTCTCTAATAATATTCATTTTTTTAAGAAGATAGTTTGTGGCTAAAATTCTATGGTTGATTCTGTATTGAAACCAGATCAATGTTGGGTCTTTTGTTACTCTAAAAACATTACTACTGAACCAAAAAAGAAACTTTCGCAAAGTATGTGCCAGTTGTTCAAGGGTACCACTTAGATGTACACATTTATATACATGTAGTAGCTTGTAAAACTCGTTTTGTTTGCAAAATCGGTCAGCTAATCCCCGTATAAAAGCCCGATATGTTTATTCAACGTAAAAGTCGAGTTTCAAAAGGATTGAAAAACTGTACTAATATCTACATTCAAACTTGGAGAAAGTTTCTTTTTTGTTTCAGTATATATATTAAATTGAAATTCAAGTTATTCATATCACCAAAACTTATTAATTCATTTTTCCATTTTAGCAATGAATTTGGATATTCTTCCTTCTTTTTTAAGATTCTATATATAGATCTGCATCCTTTTTTATCTTTATTTATAATAGTGAAACCTTAAGGAATGTCGATATTGAATGATTTCTTAGGTACATGTCTTATATTATTATTCAAAAGAAATTCATTTACTGCAGCTAAAAAAAACCTTGATATTCCAGATAATTAGTTCTAATATTGAATATACTAATAAAATCTTGCCAGGTGTAAAATTCTTTTTCTTGATTGATAAGGTCCCCTAAAAATATAACTCCCCTAGAAACCCATCTGTTATAATAAACACTAGATCCTGCTACTTTAATGCCGGGGTTGTGCCATAAATTGACTGAGTAACTTTGCTGACAAGAATTCACTTCTACATTTGAAGAAATTAAATAAAAGCTGTAAAGCACATCTTTCCAAAAAGGATTTAAATCTTGATGTAATTGTATTCTTGCATAATCTGTACCATACTTATATATATATCATTTTAAAAATGGCATGCACTTTTAACAATATGTAAAAATACAATTAACTGTCAACAGTCTTCTTAGCCATGATGCTTTTAAACTATACATAAAAAACTTGAGATCAACCATCTTAAGCCCTCCAAACTTGTATTCCTTTGATATAATTACATGTATTTCTTTAAACCTTATCTCTTGAATCACTCCATAGAAAATTGAAAAACATTTGCTGGATAATATTTATTTTTGCTAGTGGTGGGTTAGGAATACTCAAAATCAAATGATTTAATTTTGACAAAGCAAGGGTTTTTATAACCACCAATTTGCCGAGTGGCGTTAACACTCTTTTTGACCAACAAGCAACCAACTTTTGAATTTCCTCAATTTTTGAGTCATAATTAATATCAACTATATTAGATAAATCTACTGAAAATTTAATTCCAAGCAGTGTGAAACTGTTATCTCCCAATGATAAATTGTATTATGGACAAAGTATTGTGCGACTGTGTTTTTTTTTACCCAAACCAAATTACTTTTGTTTTCTCCATATTTATATTAAGGCCTGAAATTTTTGCATAAAATTTTAAAGTTAACATTGTATTTTTTAATGATTCTGAAGTGCCATCTAAGAATAAAGTAGTATCATCAGCATATTGAGAGAGTATGTACTCTGTACCATTAACACTAATTCCTTTTATTTAGGCTTTCTTCGTAGAATTCGTTAAGGGTGTGAGATGTCTGGGGTTCAAAACCCAGTCGAGGCAACTATTTTTTTTAAATAAGTCTTCTTTATTAAGGATGTAGCCACAATATGCAAGGATAAAGTGTGACTGTCATAAAAAATGAACATAAATGATTTTTGATGCAACTCTATTCATGCAAAATTCCATATTTATCAAACTCAAACTGTTATCCCGAAACAACCAATTTTCAATCACAACCTAAATTCAAACACATTCTTAATTCTGTGGCACTGATGTCATGCCTGACTAAATTGCATAAAGTCACATGTTGTATTAACTTCAAAACTTGCAGAAATGCCACACTTGATTAATTGTCAGATGTTTTCAGAAAAACAATAAGAAACTGTTTGTTTTAAGTGACACAATATAAATTGTCCAACTTTCACTATATCAAAATAGTCACTTGTTTAAAATAGTGGTAAAAAATTTTCTAAGCAAGTTAATTTTTTTATAAAGTATTGGCTAAAGAGTTTTACCATTTACCTCAGTCCTAGGTGTATTTAAAACATTTATTTATATGATGTACCACTAAATATTCATCAGACTTTACACAGGGGTCCTTATTAATAAAATCTTATATTGTTATCAAATTTTTTCATGTGATGATTGTAGAATAATTGTTTTGTAAGCGATACCAGCTGGCAGATCTAGACAAGTTTCCATATTTGCTAATATTATAAAGTGGGGAAGGTAAAATGGCTGTAAAGATTGGATGCATTTATCATTTTGCACCCCAAATAGCGTACTAAGAAGTGACACCTTTAACTGCCTTTTTATACACATTAACAGTAGTCATACCAATGCATTGTGCTGTACATATGTTATAACATTTAGCGTAAGTTTTTTAAATTCTTGAAAAAAACTGTTGAAAATCGTTGATTAGACTATTGTGAACTTTTCTACAATTTTTAATGGCCCTGATTTATCTTTAACAAATTTTCCATGGTGATTACCCTGCTGTTTGAATTTAGGTTAAAATATTCCTTGGATTAACCCGAGTTGGTCATATTGTTTTTATTGAATTTCTAAAAAAGATCAAGACTTGTTGAAAATCTACCAACCTGAAAATGAATAAGTGTTAATAGATGCATTAATAGCTAAAATAAATTTAAAGTATAATTTCCCCTTCCATTTATTATTGGCTAAAAACAGCTTAACTGATTGAATATTGGTTGTCCCGGGATATAGTAAAAAACCTAGACGCACTCGCTGCATCTCGGTGCCCTGCAAGATGAATTATTGTATATAAAAATAAACTTATATATACATGAAAATACGTACAGATATACAGTACGATTTAGATTGCAAAGATCAGAAAATACCATAGAGCTTGCGGCCCTTTGATTTACTAAAGTAAGTGTAGGAAAAAATTTAGTGGTGTAAAATTTATCTATAATTTAGTAGTGTTAGTTTACAACACGCATGCGCTGTAAAATTAAAGAAAATCAGTATGGCGGGAACTATTCCAGGATAATATTTTCTCAAAATTTGAAGAAATTGTGGTAAATACCTTGTGAAGTTTGTAACCAATATGAATTCCTAATATTGATTAATAAATGTAAAACAGCTGGTTCTATTGTATGGAGGTATGATTATCAAACTATGTGTGTACCGAAAACGAAAGTAGAAATGGCAAATTATCATGATTATCTCCTATGATAGAGTGGGTGGACCAATATTCGGCGTATACAAATTCAAGAATAAACTGGTTTCCTAGCAGTTTCTGCCCACAAATCGCACTTTTTAACAAATAAAATAAAAATCAGTATATGGAGGGGCACAAAACTTTTGACACCTGACAAAGTTTGGTACCTGTCAAGCATTGCCATGTGTTTAATGTTGCACTTTCATTTTACTTTCTAGTTTGAATATAGGCCTGAAATGTAACGCCTTTGTTCACCTTTATTTAAAGGGAAAGACAAGGTTAAAATAAAAACTTGATTTCAGAAAAAGAATACTATAAATAATAAGTCTGCAAATTTTCTGCCGCCAAATAATAATATTAAACGAATGATAACAAAATTTAAATCGCTAAATCACCGATTTCTACAAATCGGTTAGCGCGGCCATGTTTGTGTATTGGCCGTATAAAAACAGGTGCGCGTGATGTCATTTCCCCACAACTTTTAGATTCATGATAAATCTAGTTGAATCGTAAGGAAATATTAATATAATAAAGTATTGATCAGACAATTTAATTTGTGTAGAGGAGATTTTTTATGGTTCAAAATACGTAACAATATCAAAAAAAAAATAATAATAAAAAATAAAGAAACGTACGGCTAGCCAAAAGTTCTAGCCGTACGTGAGTCACGAACGACTAGCCAGGACGCACTGTATTGTCTAGCCGTACGGCAATTTTCAAAATTATATGGAAGTCGAACGTTATAAAATTGTTGATTTTCATGCTTATCATTTGTTGTTTAATTTGAATGAATTATTAAATCCTTTTTGTTTATTTTAAGCACATGGATCGAATAAAAAATGATCGGAGTGGAATAAATAAATAAAAAGAACATTGAATGGAAAAAAACGGTGAAATGCAAAAATAATTATATAATTTTCAAAACAGTAGATAAATATCGAACATAAAAGCATAGTCAATAAATTAACTAGCCTTAATTAAAACCTATCCAGGGACTGACAATAGAATTTTAGAATGCCTTTCACGGAACATGCAAACTTTCCTTGATACAGTACTTGTAATTGTCGCAATTATCAAGAGCCTAACAACAATCATTTTCAGTGTTTGTTGTTGTTTTTTTTTCATATAAAAGGTGTCGAAAATTAAACTTAATGAAACAAAAAAGGATTATTATCAAAAATTTGTAAACTATTTCAATTGATGTAAATGCAAGCAAAGGCTATTTTTTCTCGACATCTTGCGATGACAAAGATCGATATATATAGCGATCAAGGCGATTAATCTCTAAAAAGTTAACATCCAAAGACAATTAATGCTGTTTCTTGGTTAAAATACTCGCTTAAAGTCATAAAATAACATATGCATTTTCGACTTCCATAAAATTTTGAAAAGTGCCGTACAGCTAGCCAATACAGCGTGTCCTTGCTAGTCGTACGTGACTCACGTACGGCTAAAACTTTTGGCTAGCCGTACGGGCCCGTACGCTAGCCACTTCCATTATAAAAACCCTACTAAAACGTGTTCTTAATAGTACATATAATTATTTTTTTGCAGTTTGATTCTGACTTTCAAATTTAAAGGTGTGAACATATGTTATAATTGATGTACACATTTCAAAAATATAAGCAACTGTTTTAAAAAGTAAATTGTCAACATGTCTGTCAACGTATGATGCTGCGCATCGTAATCGTAGCCTAATATTAACTGCAGGCAAATCATTTTTATTGGCTGCTCAAAAATCTAATTTGCATAATTTATTCACACAATTGCTGGTTCTTACTACTTATGTCTAAGATACTGCGCATTGTCCATTTTAATTGTTCCTAATTTGCACCAAATGCTCCTGTCACACTGTGTACTGACGATTTTATAGCTCCTTGTATGCCTCTGTGCCGACAGACCTTTTGATCATGCACAATGTTGCCCTAATTGGTTAATCACCCTGGTCAAATATTCTAATGACGAAATAGACATCTATTTTTTTACGCTTCATCAGTGAACTGAATGACCTTAGGGGGAATTCGGTTCCACACCTGTCAAATTGTACTGTAGTAAATTACAGCACGTCATAAAATAGCAACACATTTTTTTCAGTTCCCAATAATCATTTTAAATATTAAGTAGATTTATGATTTTTTGTTTTATTGGATTAAATTTACGGTAGAAGAAATGCGTATCTGTCGGGGAAGTAGATAAAGGAATTTGGTAAGTAGATAACGTGGAAAAAAGCTTTGGGGAACTGGATAAACCCGAGAATATGCGTAATTATAGGGGAATGGGCAACCTGTTGCTGTTGGTACCAGTTTTGACTGGGTGCCTAAATAACTTTACGGACATTTTCCTGCGCTTTTCTCATTTTTAGCGTCAATGGCGGAAAATCGCGTCCTCAGCATATTGGATTTAGTTGATATTTTACCTGAAAAAAAAAGATATATGACCGGCGATGTACCCTATTTGGACAGCTTGTCTAGCGAAAATTAAGTACAAAATAAAAGGATATATCGTCAATTTGAAGAAGTTTCTCATAGTACCCAAAGTAAATTTATGGTTTATCTTTGAAAATTAAGCAGTCATTGCTTAAATCATGTGGTGGGATCATCAGCAAGCAAGTATCGGGCAAATGATAATTAATGTCGCGGCGTCTTCAATTAATTAATTAAAGCAATTCAGTTCCATATGATGTTTTCATAAATAATATATAATGTACGCAATTAAATTAATAAGTTCTTCATCAAGATATATTTCAGTTGTACCAGCGTGTACAACTATACCGGAAGTGGGTATAACACGTCACAATCTCGGTCTCGTCTGTCTCGCGAGAATGACAGAACGCCAAAATGGCGGCGCCCACGAACTTATTTCTCAAGTAAAAAATAGTGTCTTTAAACACGAATTTCTCTCTTATAGGGTTGATGTCAATAGGGAAACTGTCATGGTTCCTCTTTTTAAATGATGAATATTTATATTAGACAGACATCAATCCATCCATTCTTATTCCTTTAAGAAATAACATCGGCCTGAGAGGTGTATATCGGCTATTTAACACTGGTTTGGAGTTTTGATGCGTAGGAATTGACCACGAAGGCCGTAGGCCTGAGTGGTTAATTCCTACGCATCAAAACGACAATACCGTTTTGATGTGACCAAATTCAATTCCTACGCATCAAAACTCCAAACCGGTGTTAAATAGCCGATATACACCTCTCAGGCCGATGTTATTTTGATTCTAACACGATGAAATAAGGAAAATCACTAATGTTATTTTTAAAGCGGATTTTCGTGTAACGCACCCTACTGTTGCGAAGATATAGAAATTATTAAACAAAAAAAAATAATAAGAAAAAAAGCGTTATTTTATCAAGTTTTCAACAATAAAAACTTACGTCGTATTGTGTTTACATCAGTGCCCAATTATCATTCTTGTCTGTATGAAATAACGTCAGCTTGTTTATGAATGAGTTGTTTACTAACTTAGGATGACGTCATTACGCTGCTTACAGATTGGCACCGTTTTGTCAAAATATTTATTAACTGATATGGATCTTATATGTGGCGTTAGTGTATGTGAGATATTATTTCGGTATTGTATGAAAAGAAAACATTATACGAACTGAAAATATAAAAAAAAATGTTTTTTATTGTTGCCTTAAATGCTTTGTAAACTATGCAATCGAGGGTGAAAACATAACAGCGCATATAAAAGTAGTCCTTAACCGGTGTTTATTGGCAGTTTAACACCAGTTTTTTCCTTCTTTGTCTATAGTGACAAAATCACGTGAGTGTTAGAATAAAAAATTAATAGCAGTTTTCCGGACCATTTTTATTTTGAATATAAATCAGTACCATAAAGCAATATTAAGATGATTTTATCAGACAAACAGAACTTCCCAACCTTTTCCGTGTCGCCTGCAAAAATATTTTCCGAAGTATTGATTCACCTAAAATGGGGTCTTAGTTATTGCGCATGGATATTCAAACTAAAATTCCCCAGGTGTTGCTTATTTTTGAATTTTTGAACTTTATTTTCGCAAGTTCCCTTATGTAACTTTTAATAACAGGCAAAACTTCAAAACATATAAATCGTTGTACTTTCTGAGGTGTTGTTTAGCATAGAAAACAAATGTTTCTCTGATTGATGAAGTAATGTGGATGCCTTACTGGTAAAAATAGACTGTACTGGACGAAAATGATAAACGACCGGAAAACTGCTAGGGGACGGAAACTGCTAGGAAACCAGTAGTCTTTAATTTTCCCAATCAATTAGGCATATAATTATAAGTAGTGTGATTTCCGCATTTTAAGTTTGTTAATAAATAGCTCTAGATATATTTATTTCCTAAGTCACAGCACAGGTGCTTGAAACAAACTTTTTAAAGTTTTATATGGGCTATAACCTATAATAAGATATAAGGTCTCCAACAGAACACAAACATCATGCTGAACAAACGAGAACACTGCTGCAACGACCAGATCACGGTTATCTCTTTCTGGCCGAAATTTGAAAGGATCAATCCAAGCGTTAACGCTTTTTAATTCATTAAAATTCTTAAAATAGCAAAGAAATGAGTAAAAGTTTCACAAAATGCAAATATTTTCAATCCATGTCGTTTTCGACGTCCAATCTATTCATGTATACAAACACGATTTCTGGTCGATTTCTACGAAATAAACAGAAAACGTCTAAAAGTTCCTCATTATTTTCATAAACAAACTCTTTTTCTATCAATCTGCGAAGTCTAAATTGAACTAGAGCCCTCTTTGTACGCAAATATTTAAAAATTATTGTTTGTAGAAACGGAAATCGAGTAAAGTGCGCCATTTTTACTTTGAAGTGACAGGTAAATGAAGCAAAGAAATAGTATTATACGATTGGTCAATAGTATTCCGATAATTATCTTAACCAATCAAATCCTTGTATGATATTCAGAGCAGAACAGTATATACATGCGCTATGCATGGCGATAAAATACTGTCACAAGCGGGATCCTTTTGTATTTTTAAAGATTTACGTTTGAAGGGGGCTTTTGATCAGTTAAGACTTCGCAAAACGATAGGAAAAGAGTTTGTTTATGGAACGTACGTAGAAATTCTAGCCGTTTTTTGTTTATTTCGTAAAAATTGACCAGAAATCTTGTTTGTATACATGAATGGTATGGACGTCGAAAACGACATGAATTGAAAATAATGGCATTTTGCGAAACTTTTCCAAATTTCTTTGCTAGTTGAGGGCTTTTAATGAAATAAAAAGTGTTAGCACTTGGATTGATGCTTTCAGATGGCGACAAGAAAGATATAACCATGATATGGTCATTTCTTGCAGCAGTGTTCTTGTTTGTTCCGCATGACTTTTTTGTTCCGTTGGGGGCCTTATATCTTTATATACATATTGCAGACGGTCATTCATTAAAATATTTTGATTTTTGTGACTTGCACCCTTTTGGGAAGGAACTTGGAAAAATTTAAAATTTATGATAATATCAAAAAATACTTTTTTTCATGCAATGCATGGGAAATGTCCCATAACATTGCCTGAAATTTTTTTTTGATATCCGGTCAGAACCGATATCAAAAAATTCCCCGCCCTTTTTTTTTCGGACTTTTTTCAATTGCTTATTTTTCATTTTTCCCAATGTGAAAATTTTAAAAATGTAAACTCATACCCCTTAAAAATCTTAATCAAAAATGCGATAATTTTTTTATTTATTAAATTTTGATTTTAAATTTCGGGAAAAAATTAGCAGCGAAAAGTTTTAACACCCCTTATTTAGTGTCGTTTAAAAAATTTTTTTGCCAAAAGACTATCAATGTTTTTCGTCATACTATACTGGCATGCGAGCAGTTCCCGTCAAAAATCATAGTTACTTAAACATTATTTTTTATTACGCTCACTCACCAAAATTTGAATTTTACACATGAATATTCGGCTCGTCACACAAATCATGGAAATTCCATCATGTTCTAAACATAGAATAACCTTACTTATGAGGCCTCATATGGGGTACCGAAATTATCCATTATTTTGTATGAAGAGAAGTAGTTCCCGTACTTAAAATCTAACCCATTATAATTATACAATTTTATTATATCGGACCTATTTTTCATTTACAATTGTTGAACAGACCATTATCTAAGAGATAAATAGATGTAATTCAGGAAATAGAAAGTAAACTAAACGCGTGTATCTATTACCCGGTACCGTTACCCCAACGCATTCACATGCGATGGCATGCTTGTATGCATGATATTTTACGCATCAAAGCCATAAAATTATTTTATATAGTTATATTGGTCAAAATTCTAATAATTAAACAAGTTTTTCATCACATGGCCTACTTATCTGTAAACAGGTGGTATTAGTGGAAAACCCTTTAACATGCCTCACGTGTAAGTATTTTTTGCGCATGCGCGCAAGGACGGAATCCCCCAGAGAAAACAAGGTCACGTTTTGACAACGCACAGGTGAAAGTGATTTAAAATGAGAATTTTTATACTTACTGCCGAACTGACACTTAGATTTTGTCTCGTGTATGTATCTGCTTGATTTGAAATGATTTTTTGAAGAATGCAAGTAAAAATCAAGCGTTTAAATGAAAAATACGGGTACTGCTTCTGTACGGGAACTGCTCGCATGCCAGTACATGTAAACATAACAAACAGGCTTGGCGATTTTCTTTGAGAACTTGTAAATGTTTACTTTATTTTGCCGGATTATTTAATAAGTGAACAAATTGTTTAGTTTAAAAAATAAGACGCATGATGTTTGTGTAGCTTGTGTTTGATTGCCGATTTGACTTTTGTTTGATTGAAATTATGGTGTACTTTTGACAATTCAAGACAAAAAGTGCAGTTAATTAAGTTTATGTGATTATAAGGGATTTTTTGGATCGATGTTTAAATTAAAGGTAAGAATTTTATCGTGTTAGGCCTACATTCTGTTGTATCTTTTATCCGAGTCGAAAGAAAAAATGGCCGCCATTTACAAATTCTAAGTTTCAGGGGCGGAGAAATTTGTTGTCTAAAGTTATTTCTTTGAACAAAAGTCCCTTTTTTACAAAATTCGCTGTTTAAAAGTAGATTATTTTGTTATTTTGACAGATTTTATGTGTTTCATGATAAATAGAAAAACATGCTACTGTCTTTTGATATCAATTTTATCAGGCTCGGCTGATATAGGCAGAAATGACTCGGCAAGCCTCGCCCTTTCTAGCCCATATCAGCCTCGCCTGATAAAATTGATATCAAAAGACAGTAGCATGTTATTCTCTATATACAGTATAAATAAACATAAGGAATGAAACGCCTTTTCCCCACCCCAGCATAATTTACGCCGAACAAATCAACAAAACAACAGATCAAAATAATTTATCGGGCCATTTCGATAAACAATACATAAATGCATCAAATACCACCGATAACTTTTTGAAATTGCGTAGCTATTTTAGGAATAATTCAACATTTTCTGATTATTTCCCTCGATCTGAGTTTGTCGCCGACTCCATTTCGTGACGTCACTGGATTTTGATTCGAGGAGAATAATATCTATTAAAATTATTTTTAATAAGTTCCAAAAAAATAACAGGTATCCTGGTTGTACTATCTACTGGGAGTGTAAGGCTTATTAGGCCCACCATCATATAATTCAGAAAAAATCTAGGATAAAATAAGTATTACTGAAAAAGCTGCCATTTTTTGATAAATATATAGATTATCCAAAAGTAATTTTTACTATAGATAAAAAAAAATATGTGAATAACCTCATATATGATAATGAGTGGTAGCCATTTTTGTTTTTAGGTACTTAATACCAGGAATGACTTTTAAACAGTCAATAAAAGTTATAAACATATGTAAATGGTCCATAACTGCTAATAATACTTAAGTTCTATTTAATATTTATCAATTATCACACAGTAAAAGGGTAATAATTTGATAAGCATTTGCACACACATTCAAAATGTCATGCTGGGTCCATATCTTTAGCAATACTACTGGTTTTTATGGGTAAAACACATTTTATGTGAATAAGGTTATTAAAACTTTGGATTTTCTTTAAAAAATGCCATATTTTGTATGAAATTAATGTGAAGAACACTTGCATACAAAAGAAATTTTTTATGTAAGTATTATTAGCAATATCTGGACATTCCTGGTACAGAGTACCTCCCAGTATAAAGTTAGTACCTTGAGGATATGTATTAAACCGTTATACAAATTATTCTACATTGTATGTAAATAGATTTAAACATCTTAATGTAAAACCTTTTTAACAAATTACTTTTATAAATAAAATTTGAAAGGGAAACCCCAAAGAAGAACGGTAAATCTTTGAAATAGTACTTTCGTTTTAAAAAAAATATTTGAGTACTCTTTTTGATATGGCCAAGCAAATAAATTCAGCTATGTCGTAAGAAAGAAATTAGTCATTTGCTCTTTTACTTGCAAACTTGTTATTTTTGGAACTTGTTAAAAATGATTTTGATAAATATTATTCTCCTCGAATCAACGTCCAGTGACGTCCCAAAATGGAGTCGGCGACAAACTCAGATCGTGGGAAATAATCAGAAAATGTTGAATTATTCCTACATAGCTATGCGATTAAAAAAAGTTATCGGTGGTATTTGATGCATTAATGTATTGTTTATCGAAATGGCCCGATAAATTATTTTGATCCGTTGTTTTGTTGATTTGTTCGGCGTAAATTATGCTGGGGTGGGGAAAAGGCGTTTCATTCCTTGTGTTTATTATACCCCCGCACAACAAAGTTGTAAGGGGGGGTATACTGGAATCAGCTTGTCTGTCCGGCTGTCCGTCCTTTTTTTCTTGTCCGCCCAATAACTAAAGATTCCTTTGACCCACAGTCTTCATATTTGGTATGGAGGTTAGTCATGATTAGTAAATGACCCCTATTGATTTTTAGGTCACCAGGTCAAAGGTCAATGTCACAGGGGCCTTGACTTCAAAAAGCTTGTCCGCCCAATAACTTAAGATTCCTTTGACCTAGAGTCTTCATATTTGGCATGGAGGTTAGTCATGATTGGTATATGACCCCTATTGATTTTTAGGTCACCAGGTCAAAGGTCAAGGTCACATGGGCCTTGACTATAAAAAGCATGTCTGCCTAATAACTTAAGATTGCTTTGACCCATAGTTTTCATATTTGGCATGGAGGTTAGTCATGATTAGTAGATGACCCATATTGACTTGGAGGTTACCATGTCAAAGGTCAAGGTCACAGGGGCCTTGACTTCAAAAAGCTTGTCCGCCCAATAACTTAACATTCCTTTGACCCACAGTCTCCATATTTGGCATGGAGGTTAGTCATAATTAGTAGATGACCCTTATTGATTTTTAGGTCACCAGGTCAAAGGTCAAGGTCACAGGGGCCTAGACTATAAAAATCTTGTCTGCCCAATAACTTTAGATTCCTTTGACCCACAGTCTTCATATTTGGCATGAAGGTTAGTCATGATTAGTAGATGACCCCTATTGACTTTGAGGTCAAAGGTCAAGGTCACAGGGGCCTAGACTATATAGTCTAGGCCCCTGTGACCTTGACCTTTGACCTCAAAGTCAATAGGGGTCATCTATCTTGTCTGCCCAATAACTTTAGATTCCTTTGACCCACAGTCTTTATATTTGGCATGAAGGGTAGTCATGATTAGTAGATGACCCCTTTTGATTTTGAAGTCACTGGATCAAAGGTCAAAGTCACAGGGACTTTGACTTCAAAAAGTGTTTCTGCTAAATAACTTAAGATTCCTTTGACCCACAGTCTTCATATTTGGCATGGAGGTTAGTCATGATTAATAGGTGACCCCTATTGATTTTTAGGACACTGGATCAAAGGTCATGGTCACATGGACCTTGACTAAATAAGTTTGTCCACCCATTAACTTAAGATTCCTTTGACCCACAGTCCTCATATTTGGCATGAATGTTGATCATGACCATAAGGTGCTCCTATTTATTTTGAGGTCACTTGGTCAAAGGTCAATGTCACAGGGACCTTGACAAAAAAAAGCTTTTCCCCTCAATTGCTTAAAAATACCTGTCCGCAGTGTATTGATTTTGACATTTTCACATTTGAAGCATGTTAAATACATAACTTAGCAATGCACTGGCTTAGTAACCTCAGATTTGGCAGGGAGGTTGTCCTTGAGCTCTAAATGGCCACTGATGATTCTGCCCCGGGACTGATAACCGGAGTATATAATTATATAGCGACAAAAATTTTTTTATTTGCATTTCTATTAAATTCTAACAATCATAACAAGCTACTAATGGAGAAGTATTCTCCGGAAATAGGGTTTTCTAAGGGGCCATCTTGCTTTAAAACATAGGACTTGGCAATGTTTTGGGGGGGGGTACTTTTTGAATAATTTCTTACGGATTAATCGTTATGAACTCGTTAAATTACCACTACAAATACCTAGTACACATCTGCCCCGGAACGGAAAACCGGAGTATATACTTTATGCATGCATTACTGATAATCGTTACATGCTTCTCAAGAGAAAGTATTTCTGTGGAAGAGAGTTTTCTTTAAGGCCATCATGTTTTAATAAAATGGCGCTTTGCACTGTACTAGTACTGTAAGAATGAAAAGAAATGCCTTTTTCTAATTTGTCTCGGAAAAAATGCATTTTAACAATTCCTTCGGCTATGTAAATATGGTCGGTCAGTCGGTCGGTCCAGACGTCCGTTGCATTTTCCTTGTCCGGAGCAAAACTTGAAGACTAATGATTGGAATTCAATATAACTACATACAATGGTCAAGCACATTGAGAGGAAGTGCAGTGCACAAGAACCATAACTCTATCTTGACTAATTACAGAGTTATTGCTCTTTGTTACTTTTGTTTGTCCTGGGCATAACTTGAAAACTACTGTTTGGAATTAAAAACAACTTCATATAATTGTCAAACACAATAAAGGAAAGTGCAATGCACAAGAACCATAACTCTATCTAAAGTACTAATTACAGAGTTATTGCCCTTTCTTACTTTTCCATTGCATTCTTTAGACCGGACCATAACTTGAAGACTAATTGTTGGAATTCATTATAACTTCATACAATGGACAAGCTCTTTGAGAGGAAGTGCATTCTTCAAGAACCATAACTCCATCTTGACTTATTACAGAGTTACTGCCCTTTGTGACTTTTCCTTGTCCAGAGCATGACATGAAAACTAATGGTTGGAATTCAATATAACTTCATACAATGGTCAATTACATTGAGAGAAAGTGCAGTGCACAAGAACCATAACTCCATCTTGACTAATTACAGAGTTATTGCCCTTTGTTACTTTTCCTTGTCTAGAGAATTACTTGAAAACTACTGTTTGGAATTCAATACAGCTTCATACAGTTGTCAAGGACATTAAAAGGAAGTGCAGTGCACAAGAGCCATAACTCCATTTTGACAAAATACAGAGTTACTGCCCTTTGATACTTTTCCTTGTCTGGAGCATAACTTAAAAGGTACTGGTTAGAATTCAAAACAACTTCAAACAATGGTCAAACACAATAAGAGGAAGTGCAGTGCACAAGAACTATAACTCCATCTTCAGTATTTATAGAGTTATTGCCCTTTGTTTCTTTTCCTTGTCTTTCTGTACTTATTACAGAGTAATTCAATAAAACTTCATCAATGGCCAACCACATTGAAAGGAAATGCAACATACAAGAACCACAACTATCTTTAATTGACCACAACCATAACTCTATATTTCAATTCTTTTACAAGAACATCCTCATTTCCGAAGCAGTCTTGTGGGGGTATTAATCACATTTAGTGATAGTTCTAGTTAATTTTTCCTTTGCCTTTGTTTGCAACATTATTCATGTGTTTATCCGATATCCCATAGTGATACAATGTTATAAATTCAATGCAGTACTAGAGACATTTGAATGAATTTTATACTTTAATTATTGAAATAATTTTCTCCTATTTTTAACTACACTGTTAGGGAGTTAATAAAAAGTTATGGATGTTTTAAGATCTTTTTGAACTAATGAGATGAATGAACATATACCTGTCAGGGTTGTCATTAAGAGGCGGCAGGAGGCCAAAATGCCTGTCTCAAATGCATTAATGGCCGCCTCAAAATTCAGAAAACACTCTTTGTTATGCATGATAAAGACAGAAATGACCGCCTCAAGTTCAAAACAAACCTTCTGCAAAAAATGTTAATGACAACCCTGCCTGTACATCGGAGAAATGGTTTTAATAATAATAATATAATTGAATTAAAGAACACGTTTTCGACCAAAAAACCATTCTCCCAGATGAGCCCTGCACCATTTGGAAAATTCAAGTGGTCTAACGGACCAGTTGCCTGTAAAATTAGGTTGTCCTTGCCAAAATCATGTGGTCTCGGACCAATGGACCACCGCTAATGTCGAAGCCTGGACCTGAATCTAACCAGTTTCTTACAATAATCTAACCAGTATCTGACCTTAGTGCTTGCCAATTTTTTTAAGCCAATCACCGACGAGGATTTTTCAAATTTTCAGGTTACAAATCTTAATAGAACATATTTTATATTAACTGGACGTTTTATATTATAAAACGCAAGTTGGCGGAGCACTAAGCCGGTTACAGTGCATA
This sequence comes from Ruditapes philippinarum, assembly GCF_026571515.1. Taxonomy (NCBI): domain Eukaryota; kingdom Metazoa; phylum Mollusca; class Bivalvia; order Venerida; family Veneridae; genus Ruditapes; species Ruditapes philippinarum. The sequence goes on from NW_026853856.1 coordinate 21,914, forward strand.
TTGGATGTTCTTCGTAAATAAGAAAGCTACAGTCGCTTCACATTAATGAACCAAACCAGATTTCTTCTATTAAGCTAGACCTTAACATAATTACAGGTGTATATCAATCACTGTCCAATAATCTATATCTCTCACAATAAAGGTGTTGATAGGATTAAAATACTGAAAAAAGGTGTTAAATTTACAAACACTTTTCAGCTGATCAACATAAAACATAAAACATAAAATGCAGTTTCTTTTAATAATCTTCATTAAGAAATATTGTATTAAGTCAAAACTAAAATGATTACTTATAAAATTAAAATTGGGGGAGAACTGTCTGCATATTTCAAATTTGGGAGAGAACCTTCAGGGGAGGAAATGGTTAGGGGGAGAACCGTCGGGGAGGAACTGGTAAGGGAGAGAATAGTTTGTCATTCTTTCTCAAGCATTTGTGTTTTTTTTTAATTCATAATTTTGAAGAGTACTTTAGTAAACTAATTTTATTAAGATATGATTATTTTCCAAAAGCAGTTGAGCAAGAAACTTTACACTCATTGCTCATTACTGGTACAGTTTAGGGAAAAAGAAAGTAGAAATTATAAACCAATTACCTCAGGTCTCAACACTAACTTTTTCAGCAGATGGTATGCAGGACCACTGGATCTAAAATTTGATATTTTGATACTATTTTGATACTTTAATTGGTATAGAACAATGTTGAAATAATTGTTTTATCGTTAAATGCACAATAATTGATTGGGTCAAGTGTATTTGCAAGTGAAAAATAAGGTTAAATCAACGTATGTTATTCTGGTTAGGTTTCGTAACGGGTCTAATCCAAAACTTTAATGCCGCATCAGATGAAAACAAAAATGTTAAATAGCGGCTTATAAAGTTTTGGAAGCCAGAACTACACTTAAAATTGGTAACAGAGACATATTTATTATTAGATTTATAACAACTGAAGAAAACATGTATTTTTTTTCTATTTCAATCTAATCAGATAGTAAGTCATTGTTTTCCTATTTAGTATTTATTATTGCATTGAAAAATACATGACAGTACTCGTACTTCGGTTAAGTGACTTCTTCCGCAATTCAAGTTAGGGAATAGTGAAACCAATTGTGAATAACTTATTTCCTTACTGTTATTCAAATACTCATTTCTGTTTCCTGGTACATCTTATAAGAATAATAATTGCTTTTTATAGATAAACATTTTTAATTAAACTATTAAGTTATTATATTCTTGTCTTTGAAACAATGAAATATTAATGATAAACAGAAAAATTCCTACATTATGATTGAGCTTCCCTATCTTCCTCACAGATTTATTCTTGTTTGTTGAAATTTATGTATTTTTGACAAAGTATTTATAACCTTTTTAAGTACTTTAAATAAGAAACTAGAGATGTGTACATAGTATACAGGTGCTCCCACCGCGCCACTGTTATGTCAATCTTATGACTCTAGGTCAAATATTTTTTTGAAAACTAAAAATCTTTTACTAAGTAAAGGGCAAGAACTTTACAAGAATACTGAATAAATCCACAAGCAAACCCCAAGGTGCATAAGTACACATGCTGACCTGAACATTCTTGTAAACTTTCAGGCCTGCAAGTGAAATACTTGTTAGCTCTGCATGAACAAGTTGAAACTACTGAAAGTCAAGGGCAATAACTCTTAACAAAACTTCACAGTGATGTGAATCATTATTCCTGTAATTTAGTGATATTGATCATTATTCCTGTAAAGTTGGTTGATTCTAACTTAAGCACTCAAGAAACAAATAACAACACAATGAAACGGTTTTTACTAAGTCAAGGGAAATAACTCTACAAATACTGGGTAAATCCACAAGCAAAACCCCAGGTGAAAAACTAAATATGCTGTTTGAGCAACCTTCGTGTAAGGTTAAATGACTCAATGTCAAATCCTTTTTGAGTTACATGCGACACAAGTTGAAAATTGCAAAATTTTACTAAGTTAAGGGCAATAACTCTAAAAATATTCAGACGAAAACACCCAGGTGCACAACTACACATGCTCAGAGATCTGCCGAGGACGCGATTTTGCGCCATTGGCGCTAAAAAAAATGAGAATGGCGCAGGAAAATCGGCAGCAAAGGGCCATTGGCGCATCTAAAATCTGTGCCAGACTTATAAGAAAACAAAACTGTCTGCTGGGTTATTTAGTCATCCAGTCAAAACTGGTACCAACAGCAACATGTTACCCATGCTCCTGTAATTACGCATATTCTTTAGTTTATCCATTCCCCTATAGCTTTTGTCCATGTTATCTACTTACCGCATTTCTTCTCATAATCCCTTTCCCACACAGATACTCATTTCAAACTCTTGGCAGATCTCTGCATGCTGATCAACATTCCAGTAAAGTTACATGACTCTATGTCAAATACTTTTTGAGTTACATGCGACACAAGTTGAAAATTGCAAAATTTTACTAAGTCAAGGGCAATAACTCTAAAAATACTAAAAATATCCAGACGAAAATACCCAGGTGCACAACTACACATGCTGATCAACATTCCTGTTAAGTTTTAAAGTGGGGGCACAAAAATGGATCTCTGATTGTTGTGTCTACCAAGTTTGTTCAAATAAATGTAGATAAGGTTAAAATAAGCCAGGTTAAATACTGTAGTTACTTCCCTTAAAGGCCAAACCAAATCTTTTGTGGTGTTATGTGTTCATGTTTGTCTTTGTTCCTTTTGTTATGGGTGATTTAACTGGTTTTGCAAGTTGAGTGATGGATGATTGGTTTTGGTTAATTTTAGATGATTTGGTTCTGGGATAGCTAATATTTTCTTGGTAACTGACCACTCCTTGTCTCGCTTTCAAAGTGTAAAGAACTATACAATTATTTAACTTTCAGTAATTAAAAAATTCTTAATAGAAATACTTGATTCTTATTTCTATTATTTCATTAGATTTCTTCTATTACAAGCCTGGTATGTTAAATAGTGTATGTATGTTATTTATTTATTTGTGAAATTGTTTTTATTGTAATTTGAATTGTTGTATTATATTGTGTATTATGTATTTTGTAAAATGTATTTGTCTTGTATTATATTTGTTTGTAATGTGATGTCTCATACTTATTTTATTTGTTACAAGTTTTATTCTTTATTGACTAAACATATAATAAACATATCAAAGTGTTTATTGTTGGAAACCCCACCACTACATAAAAGCCCCTGGTTTAAAATTGGCCTTGGCCCAGGGGCCTATATATTGGCGAGCGTTTTTAGGGCCATCATGACCCTCTTGTTTTAACCTTGCCCAGATATTTACGATCAAGATGTGGTCTCAAGATTGCGGCTAAATGGCAGTCACAGTGTTAGAAATTAGGATTTGAATCCACTAGGCTGGTCGGACTACCAGATTGAAATATTCACTAGCCCAAAAGACATTTCACTAGCACAATTCATTGGTTCAAAACAGTTGTTTATATTGCGTCTGAAAATACAGTAGCCTGGTCTGGCTTGTTACTTTGAACACTTGGTAGCCCGAGGACAAATTTAGTAGTCAGGGGCTATAGGACTACTGCTAATTTCGAACACTGCAGTCATACAACAGAATCTAATTTGGGACTAATTTTTAGCTCGACTATTCGATAAGAATAAGTTGAGCTATTGTAGTCACCGAGCGTCGGCATAACCACTTATGTAAAAGTTTTTGTAATACCTCAAACATTTTCAAAGCCCATTAACATATGGCTTTGAAACTTTGCACACTTATTCACCATCATGACCCCAACCTGTAGACAAGAGGAGGTAACTCTATCAAGCATTTTGACAGAATTATGTCCCTTTTTCGACTTAGAATTTATGTTACAGTTTTTGTAATACCTCAAATATTTTCAAAGTCCATTGACATATGGCTTTGAAACATGTTGCAATTTTATACTCTTCTTTGAGAGCATTCTAGGACTCTCTCCAATGTCCATAACTGTAATATAGATTAAAATAAAAAATTTGCCTTTTTCTTTACTGAGAAAATTTTACCTTTTAAACAAGGCGTTTTTTACTATAGATCAAGCACTAAGAATAGTCGAGCATTGCTGTACTACTGACATCTCTTGTTTGAGTTTACAACCCCCTTTTCTTGAACAAACCCAAAATGTTCCTTAATGCTTTGAATGTTTGGCTTTCTTTTTATCCCAACAATTTTATGTTTTACATCAATTTTTAAGTGTTGCTAAGATATGGGCATAGACTAAAATGTAGACATTTCTGAATGATGAATCTCGGATCAAAAGACAGTTCAAAGTATAATGATAATTGATTTAGATGTATCAGATTTTTATTTTACAAACTAATTTTCAAAATTGGATTGTTTCGTATATATAATTATTTCATTTTTAGCTCAACTTTTTTTTTTTGATAAAAAAGTAGAGGTATTGCTATAGTCACGGCGGCGTTGCCGTTCCCGTCCGCAAACATGTACCTGGATCATAACTTTTTTATTTCTTGATGTATTGTCTTCATACTTGGCTACAACAACCCTTGGGACAAGACCTTTCAGTAGCCCACACTAACCTTGACCTTCATCGATAAATAACCTTGACCTTCAAGGTTAAAAGTCCAAATTTTGCTTGTTCATGCTGTTATTGGATGTAACTTTGTTATTTTTGAAAAGATTGTCTTCAAACTTGATCATAATAATCTTCAAGGATATCCCTTAAAAATAACCAGACAGACCTTGACCTTCACTCATAAATGACCTTGACTTGGAAGGTCAAATTATTGAAATTTTCATTTTTTTTGGCTATTATTGGCTGTTTTACTTTGTTATTTTTGAATGGATTGTCTTCAAACTTGAACATAAAAATGTTCAAGGATAACCTTCAAAAATAAACAGAGAGACCTTGACCTTCACTCATTTAAATGACCTTGACTTTGAAGTTCAACTTATTGAATTTTTCATTGTTTTGACTGTAACTGGCTGTAACTTTGCTATTATTGAAGGGATCAACTTCATATTATAACAGAACATACTTAAGGACAAGACCTTGTTGTTTATCAAACACTTGGGCTTTTTAATGGCCTTGAAGGTTAAATTACGGAATTTCTTAGATTAGTGCATCAACAACAACAACAACACGTGACTCCACCACCATGTGACACCACTATGTGACACCACATGACTCCACCACGTGACTCCACCACGTGACTCCACCATGTGACTCCACCACGTGACTTCACCATGTGACTACCACGTGACTCCACCACGTGACTAGAAATTGTTGAATTGATTTTAGCCGCTCAATGTGGCCCAAATAATATCTACTTCTGTATATGACCATTTCTAACAACAAATCTCAGGGCCAACATGGCCATCTAGAGATTGTAACAATGCCTTCATTATAAGTCAAAGTTCATGGTCCCTTAACTGGCACAGCTTTCAGGGCATACAAGTGTTTGTGATCAGTCATAGTTAATGTTGGTTTTCCTTTGGATTCTTACAAATTGTAGCTAAAAATATTTTTTGTTTGTTTTAGAAATCAAGATGGCACATGAGATACATTTAAAGAACAACAAATACCGGCAGTGGGTTAAGGCTGGCCTAGGCTTGGGTTATCTTAAAGAGGGACTTGCGCCATTTTGTGATGACATTGGAAGACAGCAGCACAAAGATATTATAAACCAAATACAACAAACAAAGACTCCTCAACCAAACATACCATGTGGCGCCTGTCAGATAACAACTCTCCAGCCAGATCATGTCCGAGTCTCAAAAGGGATATGTCCCCTCAAACAAGATAAATGTAACTGTTGTTTTCCTAATAATAAGAGACCCTGTTCAAACAATGTATGTGGTGCCATCTATGACAGCATTATACAGTATCATGCATCAATGCCACCAGTACCTTTTTGGAAAAACAGTGATGTCCAACAGTGGTCAACAGAACCGTGGGAGGTTTGCAAATGTTTTATAAATGCTCCTGGGTACAAGGACAAGACATCAGCAGTCGACACTGATTGCACTGGGTTGCTTCATGTTATCATAAATAACAAGTACTTTCATAGTCATATTGGAGGCAATGTTACAGGACCAAACAATCTTTTTTCAAAGGTAACTAGATTTGTTTACTATAATTATTATGTTTATTTTAAATTTTGTAGAATATTAGGCTTTACTGTAAGATTAAAATATTGTCTGTTAATTGCGTATAAAAGTAAAAGAGATAATTGTTACCTAAGTGTAGTTATTATGCCCCCACTTCATAGAAGAGGGGGTATATTGCTTTGCATTTGTCGGTCCGTCAGTTCGTAGACCAAATGGTTTCCGAGTGATAACTAAAGAACCCTTAGGCCTAGGAACTTCACACTTGGTATGGTGATTGGTCATGACGAGTAGATGACCTCTGTTGATTTTGAGGTCAAGGGGTCAAAGGTTATGGTCACATTGACCTTGTAGGTAAAAACGGTTTCCGATCAATAACTAAAGCACGCTTAAGCCTAGGAACTTCAAACTTGGTTTGGTGATTGGTCATGACCAGCAGATGACCCCAATTGATTTTGGGGTCAAGGGGTCAAAGGTCAAGGTCAATTTGACCTTGTAGGTTAAAACGGTTTCTGATCAAAAACTAAAGAACGCTTAAGCCTAGGAACTTCAAACTTGGTATGGTGATTGGTCATGACCAGCAGATGACCCCTATTGATTTTGGGATCAAGGGGTCAAAGGTATAGGTCACATTGACCTTGTAGGTAAAAACGGTTTCCGATCAATAACTAAAGAAGCATAGGCCTAGGAACTTCAAAATTGGTATGGTGATTGGTCATGACCAGCAGATGACCCCTATTGATTTTGGGTCAAGGGGTAAAAGGTCACATTGACCTTGTAGGTAAAAACGGTTTCCGATCAATAACTAAAGAACGCTTAGGCCTAGGAACTTCAAACTTGGTATGGTGATTGGTCATTTTCAGCAAATGACCCCTTTTGATTTTGGGGTCAAAGGTCAAGGTCACATTGACCTTGTAGGTGAAAACGGTTTCCAATTAATAACTTAAGAACACTTAGGCCTAGAAACTTCAAACTTGGTATGATGATTGGTCATGACCAGCAGATGACCCCTATTGATTTTGGGGTCAAAGGTCAAGATCACATTGACTTTGTAGGTAAAAACGGTTTCCGATCAATAACTAAAGAACGCTTAGGCCTAGGAACTTCAAACTTGGTATGGTGATTGGTCATGACCAGTAGGTGACCCCTATTGATTTTGGGATCAAGGGGTCAATGTCATTTTGACCTTGTACTTTATGACGGTTTCTGACCAATAACTCAACAACTCAAGTTGATATTTTTATATTAAACTAAAAATGCTTTTGGTATACACATTTGAAGGTCTTATGTAACAACTTGGCTGTCATTAATGAGGCCTGCATGATTCACAAAATTTATGCATATATTATTTGTTAAGATTTGTAATAACTTAAATTGCTGCACACAACCTATGGGGTCACAATGATTATTATTACCTTGTTACCTTGTGACTAGTCATAAACAGTAGATACTAGATAACCCTTATTAATTGTTTCTTCACTCTGGGTCAGAAGTCATGCATAATAACCTGATCACATGACTAATTGGCTGCCGATAGGGGGCATACATGTTTTACAAACTTCTTTGTTGGTTATAAACTCTATTATATAACTTTATAGGAGTTTACCCATTACTGCACTAAGGTGACTATGAGGTTAATGCAGTTATTTTGTCAGAGAAATAGTTTGCCACATTATGAATAATGATTCAAAAATTGTTATGCATAAATTGTATTCACAAATATTTTTTGTTTGCAATACAATTTTTTGGCTAGCTGTAATTTTTATGGGTGGGAAACAAAAAATATTTTGTATTTTAAGCTTTACTGTAAAATGAACAGAAGTAATTATTTGTGCTTTATAAGCAAATGCGACAAGTACCGTAATAATTCTATTTAGCGCCCAGGCTTTTATTAGAATCATAGACTTTTCGAAAGTTGGGGATGGGCGTTAATTGGAGACGCATCTTCATAAGAGTGTTAGACAAACTAATTTTCTAAGCAAGGCTTTATAAATCCACTCGCCCCTCATAACTATAAGAAGAAATCGAATCCGAAGATAGAGCGGATGTTGATTTATAATTGCAGACAACGCTAAAGTCGATTTCGGTATCGTAACGTACCGGCTTAAGTCTGTTCTTTTCCGCACTTTAATACCGTGCATGTAGAGTCCGGTATCCGAGCACGGGAATAAAAAATGAGCCTCACGCATTTTTACTGCAAAAATATTATGATTTTTCCCAACGAAATATTTATGTAAGGTTACCAATTAACTCTGTAATCTGGGATGTTCTATACAATTCAAAAAGTCAATGGAATATTTCGAGTCCGATCATTATGCATTTTTTACCCGCCAATATAATTGTTAAATAAAAGTAAGAATAGTTCTGACGGATTTTACTGACACAAGCATATATGTTCTTAAAGGGATTGATGCGGGATTTTGATATAAAAAGATAATCGTCTATTGTTCAAAATAATTTTAATCAGAACTAATCTCCCATGTTGGGCCCCAATACATTGAACCACGCACGTTGACCTTGCTGACGTAATGAAATAGGCGCGTGAGTTTTGGCATCTCGGAATGGTAATTTCTTATACATGTATATATATCTTATACACATAACACATTGAATTATGGCAACACCTATGCTTGTGTCTATAAAATCTGTTATTAAGGGATATCACGTTTACAAATATACATGCCCAGTCGGAACTATACTTCAGTGTAATTTGGAACCAGAAAATGAGCATAGTGATAGCGCAATTATCGTAAAAAATAATGGATCTCTTGTTGGACATATACCGGAGGGATTATGTCAGCCTCTTACAAAATTATTCAAAGATGGACTTATTGTAGAAATCAGTGCCCAAATACTTGGAGAACCGCGTTCGTCATAAAAAGGAACTTTTGTAAAAGGTGGTGGCATTTAAATACCGTGTACATATAAACTTTACGGAAAAAAAGACAAGAAAAGGGAAGTTCGTTGCTACGTGAAAACGGAAATAAGGAAACTTGAATTGTAAAGGTAAGCTCAATTGTACTCAAATCGGGGGATGGGCGTTTAAAAGGGGCAGTTAATTTTTCAACTTTGGGCTGAAAAGTGGCCGTTTTTTGGGGTGGGCGTCTATTAGAGGATGGGCGCTAAATAGAATTATTACGGTAAATACTGTTACTTCAGTAAAGTAATAATAAGATTTATCAAAACACATTTCCACTCCCTTTGCTTTTATATAATCTGCAGTTTAAACACAATAATACTAATGATTATTATGGTAAGTACTTTAAAGTAACTCCTTTATTACAGTTTTAATTCTCAACTTAAGAATTGTGTTTAGTCTCATTGCTGAACACTGTATTTATGTGAATGTTGTATTATTTGTTTTCTTTATATTAGGTACGGCAGTACCGAAACGAAATTTTTCACTCGAGCAATATGGAGTTAGAGGAGAGCAAAGCTAATTGTTATATTGATGACATGATAGCTGTTCTACAAGATGGTAAAGAACTTATACATCAACAAGATGCACAACAAGCTGTCGGGAAACTCCAAGATGTAAGTGTACATAATAAATTATAAGTTTGAAATCTTTAAAGAGTTAAATTATCATAACTTGAATTAAGCACATTTTACTAAATTTACAAAAAAGTGCTCTAAAGCCCCAGTTACATTAGAGCTTACGACCAGTGAAGACCAGTTCACGATCACCAGTGACCTCTGGTCGCGGACAATCTTTAAAACGTCTTACGACGGTCATCGGTGATCTTTGACAGTCGCAGGTTACCTTATTTAGGTCCCACGACCAATTTCAGTCGTAGAGAGGTTTTTGAGCTTGCACAAAAACCTCCTTGCGATCAAACAGGTCGCTAGTGATCTTATAAGGTCTTAAGGCTGTCGCACGATGGTCGTTCGGAAGTGCGACAATCTTACGACAGTCTTTACAAATTGCCACTAGTCACTGATAATCTTAAGAAGTCTTTAGTAATCGTGTGATGGTCGTACGACAAGTTGTAGGTAATCGCATGTTATGTCACGGGTAGTCGTAAGTAATCCCAGGCAATCTTGAGACCATCGTACGTTTACTTATGACCTGTCGTGCGATTGTCAATGATGACTTGTCTTACGATACTCACAAAAGTAAATTTATCTGTGCAAAAATGGTTTTGGTCGCTGACAAACTGCAGTATATAACATACCTGATTTAGCCTTTACATATCCTGCATAAAATATCCAATTTAGCCTTTTCATATATAACATACCTGATTCAGCCTTTTTCATGTGATATATAACATCATATGTAACATTCCTGATTAAGCTTTTTCATATTCTATGTAACATTACATATTTAGCCTTATAACATACCTGATTTAGCCTTTTCATACTCTATAATATAACATAACTGATTAATTCTTTTTATATTTTATATAACATACCAGATTTAGCCTTTTCATATTTTATATAACAAACCTGATTAAGCCTTTTTATATTTTATATCACATACCTGATAGCCTTTTCAAATTCTGTACAACATAACTGATTAAGCCCTTCCATACACTGTATAACAAACCTGAGTTAGCCTTTTCATATATTATAAAACCTACCTGATTTAGCCTTTTTCATATATTATATAACATACCTGATTTAGCCTTTTCATATATTATATAACATACCTGATTTAGCCTTTTTCATATTATATGTAACATACCTGATTAAGCCTTTTCATTATCTACATGTATATAACATTTCTGATTTAGCCTTTTCATATTTTATATAAAATACTCGAGGCACACGCTTTCTAATACTTGGGGACCATACATGGCTTTTCATGGAATGGCACGGAAGTGTCGCATTGAAAACCGCCATATGAACATATCTACGGATGTTTCTAAATGCAAAATTTTATCATTTTATGTTTAAATGTTGACTTCTGCTTAAGCCAGTGCTAGGGGCGTGGACGGTAGTTTGCACTTACCAGTACCGTCCATGAACAAGCTCAATCAAACCAAGCCTGCGACAATTTTAATGTTGTCGTTTTGGGCTTTCTTTAGGGATTCTTATTTTCTCTATTTTAGCCCTTTTCTATATAGCATACATGATTAAGCATTTTTATATAATATATAACAAACCTGATTTAGCCTTTTTCAATAATATATAACATACCTGATTTAGTCTTTTCAAATTCTGTACAATATAGTCATATTCATAGTCATATTCTATTTAACATACCTGATTTAACCTTTTCCTATTCTATATAACGTACCTGATTTCACCCTTTCATTTTCTATATAACATACCTGATTTTGCCTTTTTATATTCTAACTGTTTCTGTTGAGGAGAATCTTCTAACTTGAGTCTTTCTATCTCCTACAACATAATTAATAAAACAAATAATTGTGTTTTATTTTAAATAATTTAGTAATTTTCAAAAATATCTATTGTATACAGTAATATTGGTATTTTTACTGTGTGCCAATAATAAATATTATCTAAACAAGAGGGCCATGATGGCCCTGAAATCGCTCACCTATATATAGAGTCTATAGTTTATACTTATTTATGCTAACTGTACCCAAATGATACACCCCTTTTTCATTTTAGATTTCTTATTTGCAGTCAGGTCTTTAGTTGCTACTTTTGAAACATGAAGTTATGAAAACTTGCATTTGAGCTTGATCAGTAAAATACAATCTTTAAACTTGCCCATGCGACCACATGTATTAAGCAAATTTTGTCCTAAGCGACCACTGTAAATCCCCCAAGAGCATTTCCTATATATCTTTAATGTATTTCAAAGCGACTTTTGCTCAACGCTATTGGCGACGGCTAATTAGTCAGCTAATTGATATTAATCTTTTCATCAAACAACCACTTTTAAATGGTAAAACACAGATTTTACTGCAGGCATATTCTAAAAGTGCTCCTACCTGTCAAATGTTTGTGTTTTTATTGAAAGCCGCCTCGTGATTTCACAAGTGTCAACAATCATAACAAAATATATAAATGTGTGAAAAACTGTATTTCCCAAACAGTTTTTAGCGTATGCAAATGAAGTTAATTTAAGATGTGACATGTATGATCGAATAAAATCGATAGAACAATGCCCTGTCCTTACTGAGATGGTGTATACACTTCACTGTTGATATTTTGACTGCATTGAATTGACCTTGAACTTTTATAATCAGCAATTAAATTAATAGTTACAGTTACATGTACTGACTGTAGTTAGTTTCTTTGAATTGAAAATCACCACAGAAAAGATTTACACAAATTAGATTTTACGTGCCAAGGACAAGGAAAAGTAACGTAGTACAGTAGCTTGAAAATTTCAGAAAATGTAAAACATGTAGGTAATGGATCAAAGCTGTTTTGTCAATAAGTATCAGAAAGTTATTTTTTACTTGAACATCTAATGAGATGATCACAGTGTTATAACAAGAATGTCGAACGACACATATACCCCCCTTTCTAGCAATTGACTCACATAATTGGTAATTTTATTACAGAAACTTGCCAAAAATGGGTACATGGAAGTGTTCAATTATGGAAAAATCAACAGAAACCATTTTGACATTAAAGGCCCATGTGACATTGACCTTTGACCTAATGACCCCTAAATCGTTAGAGGTCATCTACTACTTATGACCAATAACTAGGTGAAATATGAAGACTTTGTGATGAATACTTTTCAAGATAATCAGCGGAAACCCTTTTGACATTTAAGGCCCCTGTGACCTTGACCTTCGACCTAGTGACCCCAAAATAAATATGTGTCATCTACTAGTTATGACCAATCACTATGTGAAATATGAAGACTTTGTGATAAATATACTTTTCAAGATAATCAGAGGAAACCATTTTGACATTTTAAGGTCCCTGTGACCTTGACCTTTGATCTAGTGACCCCAAAATCAATAGGGGTCATCTACTAGTGATGACCAATCACTATGTGAAATATGAAGACTTTCTGATACATACTTTTCAAGATAAACCTAATACTGAATGAAAAGCGCGCCATATAATAATACAACGTCACGTCATTTACGAAGTCACGTCATTAAGTTGGTACCCAGTTCTGTGCACTCTGGTATTTCACTGAAACAAGGTAAGGGGCTTAAATTAAAAACACAGTCTTCGAAATTAACGCCAGTCCGCGGCCCGAGGCCACTAAATTTAGCATCGGTCCGGTGATTATTGCAAGGTTGGTGGTCCGACAGGCCAGTAGATTTTTGGCAATGCAAAAATATTATAAGAAAAATTCATCGAAATAATGAAGCAGGGCTCTCTAAAAGATTTGCCTTTTTTGCAAATGAAACCCATCAATTCTGTCCTAAATGTTCAAAACACAGCGAGAGATGTCTAAATTGTATCTAGTAATGGAGGCCGCCATTTTTTTCTTGGATATTTTCCGTATCGCACCGTACAGTTACGGAAATTAAATCATTGTTTATTATGGTCTTTATTTACCTATGATTATGTGATTATTGAGTTAAGTAAATATTTTGTGTGAAAGTGATTCGTTTGAAGCAAATTGCATTGTTCATCTTCAGTTCTAGTTAATTTAGCCTAAACATTTTTCAGATTTTTCAAGGCTGTCAACATACAATGTCATGTATGGCTCAGAATACAAGAAGTATTTATTTATGCTTCTTTCAAAATTATCAAGGGAAACATGATAAAGTGTTTTCCTTTACCCATCAAATTATTAACTATAAATGTCCGGCTAAAAATCATCAGGTCCAGTAAGATTTGAAATTTTACTGGCCCGAATGTCCTGTGCTTTTTAAAGTTTTTCGTGAAGACTGAAAACAGTGAAATTATCAAAGTGGTAATTTCACTGTTTCAAACAGTGAAATTACCAGTTTTTATATCACTATTATATTTCTATAAACCACCAAAAAGCATGTAATAAACGTATAAAATTTTCCTTTTTTAGTCTTAAGAGACTGTTTTGTTAAGTGACCATTTCTAGAAGGTTTAACATTATAGAGGCATAATTTATAGGTCCTCAGTCAAGTCATTTTCCTATTTAAAGAAAAAGTTATAAACATGATACTAAGGCATGGCTCTATTTGACCCATGTTAATGATTTTCATAACTTAGGCAATGCTTCACACTTAATATGTTTCACTTTAGCCATGTAGCCCAAGGATGGGCCATTGATTTCAAAGGGACATGATTAATTTTACTTTTAGAGAGGACTATAAGGGGATCACTTCTGTAAAGGTTGTTCAAAATCTATCTTGTTGTTTTGGCCAATATGTTGTTAAAAGGAATTGTAGATAGTCAAGCTCAGTTACAGATTAAAGTTATCTTTAAAGACGTTTTAGGACTTTTATACATATATAGGCAAAATTATAACTGTACAATAGAATTCCTTAAAACTTGGCATGTTCTTAGGCTATGATTAAGCTAAACTGGAACCATCACTGAAGATGAGTAAAACCCCCATCAGCAACTTTGACTTTTTGAAAATTAAGTGGTCTGAAAAAAATATTTGAACTCAACCAATAGTAAAGTGTACAAAGAATTATTTCAATTAATTGAAATCACAACCGGTGTTTTCAAATAAGCTTGCTTTACATCAAGTTTGATTCCAATATCTCATTCCTAACTCTAGTTATTGTCCGGAAACCATTTTTCTATTTTTAGTAACGATGACCTTGACCTCGACCCCAGGGGGTCGAAATGCATTACCAACCGAGATCTTCATATAAGATGCTATACACCAAAGTTGGTTAAAATATTCCATTCACAACTCTAGTTTATGTCCGGAAACCATTTTTCTATTTTTAGTCATGGTGATCTTGACCCCAGGGATCCAAATGCAATACCAGCCTGGGTGACCGGTCTGCATATAAGCTTGCTATACACCAAGTTTGATTACAATACCTTATTCCAAACTCTAGTTATCGTCCATAAACCATGATGTGGACCGACCGACAGACGGACAGACCGACCGACAAGCGGACTGCTATATACCCCCTTCTTTTGTGGGGGTTATAAAAATGGGGGCCACCATCCTTGTTATTGAGTTATCTGCTACAAAATTAGACTTTTTTGCTTATATAAAGAGCACAATACCTACTTTTTGCTTAATTTATATAGTTTACTTCTGTTTAAGTCAATGTACAAAATTTCAATAAAGAGTAGCTTGACTTTTTTCCACTCTTTGTGAGATTTTTCTTAAAACAATAACCTATTTTTTTTCATTAAAATTGAAAAAATAATTATGACAGAAACAAGAGCTGTCACCAAAGTGACGAATGCCTCAAAAAGGTTTCTTAAGCATGTAGGTATTATGAAAAGAAAAGAGAATGAAAGTAACTAATTGCTGAATATTGTTCTTTGCATTATTGTACCTGTAATCTCTAATTGTGATAGCATGATGCTTCAAAATAGTGTGCCCTTGACTTTTGAAGAAGGGACCAAGTTCCTGGACACAACAAAATGTTGTTTTGAGAAAAATATCTGTGCCAAATTATTTCAAAATTCCTCAATGCATGATAAAGTTACAGTCTGGACATGATTGTTGTGTAAGTGGGGACACACAGACAGACGGACATGAGCCTTAGCCGCGACACATTGTCTTGATGTGGTAGACATTTGTGCCAAGTTATTTTAAAATCCTTTTATGCAAGACAAAGTTACAGTCCGGACATAAATGTGTATCATCAAACTCTTCTCAAAAAACAAGTACCTTCAAACTATAAGTGTGACCTTGACCTTGAAGGTAGTGGCATGGGTCTTTGTTGCCACATATCCTCCAATGCATGACAAAGTTACAGCCCGGACATGAATGTGTGTACCTATAAACTCTAATTGTGATAAAGTGTACTTCAAAATGGTAGTGTGACCTTGACCTTTGAGGTAGGGACGTGGTTCTTAGACGCAACACATCGTCTTGATGTGGTAGACATTTTGCCAAGTTATTTTAAAATCCCTCAATGTATGACAAAGTTACAGTCCGGACACGAATGAAGTGGGGACGCACAGACGGACGGACGTAGTTGTATTGGAATACATGTACTGGTATATCAACCTGAAACAAACAAAAGGAAAACATTTTTTACCTGTTTTTGCTCTGTTATAACTGCCTCAAGTTCAGTAAACTTTCTTTTCTGTTCTTTCCCAGCCTCAAGTTGTCCCTCTTTTTCTTTTGCCAACTGTCTTTCAAGTTCAATAACTTTATTTTTAAGCTCCTCATATTCATCTTTAGTTGCAGCATTTTCGGTAAATTCCCGCATTTTTGTCATTTCATCTTTGACTTGTTTCAAAATTTCTTCAGAGCATTCAGTAGTGATAACAAAGTCTTTTTGCTTTAGCTGATGGATAAAAAAAAAAGTTCGATTTTCTTTCAGAGATAAAATGTAGCTATATCATATAGCAACATTTTTATTTCAAAATTACCACAACTGTTTTTTTATTTAAACTCTAATACTTTTTCTGAGGGCTTCTAAAATCTTCTTTTAAGGCAGGATGTGTGGTATAGTCATTTGATTGCAAGAATTCTCTATTTTCTTCACATTTGTTTTTCTTAACTGTTACTAACAAGCTTAGATCCGTATTTTTGTATTTGTAGGTATTTCATTTGATTTCATCAATATAAGTTAACTTAAGGCAGTTGTTACTTAAATTTGACTAAAATGAAGTAACCACTCAAACCCCAGTCACACTAGAGCTTACGATTACTTGCGACCACCGGCGACTTGTAAAACTGACGATCATCAGCGATTGTCAGCGACCAAAACCATTTTTGCACAGATAAATTTACTTTTGTGAGTATCGTAAGACAAGTCATCATTGACAATCGCACGACAGGTCATAAGTAAACGTACGATGGTCTCAAGATTGCCTGGGATTACTTACGACTACCCGTGACATAACATGCGATTACCTACAACTTGTCGTACGACCATCACACGATTACTAAAGACTTCTTAAGATTATCAGTGACTAGTGGCAATTTGTAAAGACTGTCGTAAGATTGTCGCACTTCCGAACGACCATCGTGCGACAGCCTTAAGACCTTATAAGATCACTAGCGACCTGTTTGATCGCAAGGAGGTTTTTGTGCAAGCTCAAAAACCTCTCTACGACTGAAATTGGTCGTGGGACCTAAATAAGATAATCTGCGACTGTCAAAGATCACCGATGACCGTCGTAAGACGTTTTAAAGATTGTCCGCGACCAGAGGTCACTGGTTTTCGTGAACTGGTCTTCACTGGTCGTAATTTGATTGGGGCTTTAGAGCACTTTTTTCTATTTAACTCTGTAAATTTAGTAAAATGTGCTTAATTCAAGTTATGATAATTTAACTCTTTAAAGATTTCAAACTTATAATTTATTATGTACACTTACATCTTGGAGTTTCCTGACAGCTTGTTGTGCATCTTGTTGATGTATAAGTTCTTTACCATCTTGTAGAACAGCTATCATGTCATCAATATAACAATTAGCTTTGCTCTCCTCTAACTCCATATTGCTCGAGTGAAAAATTTCGTTTCGGTACTGCCGTACCTAATATAAAGAAAACAAATAATACAACATTCACATAATACAGTGTTCAGCAATGAGACTAAACACAATTCTTAAGTTGAGAATTAAAACTGTAATAAAGGAGTTACTTTAAAGTACTTACCATAATAATCATTATTATTATTGTGTTTAAACTGCAGATTATATAAAAGCAAAGGGAGTGGAAATGTGTTTTGATAAATCTTATTAATTACTTTACTGAAGTAACAGTATTTACCGTAATAATTCTATTTAGCGCCCATCCTCTAATAGACGCCCACCCCAAAAAACGGCCACTTTTCAGCCCAAAGTTGAAAAATTAACTGCCCCTTTTAAACGCCCATCCCCCGATTTGAGTACAATTGAGCTTACCTTTACAATTCAAGTTTCCTTATTTCCGTTTTCACGTAGCAACGAACTTCCCTTTTCTTGTCTTTTTTTCCGTAAAGTTTATATGTACACGGTATTTAAATGCCACCACCTTTTACAAAAGTTCCTTTTTATGACGAACGCGGTTCTCCAAGTATTTGGGCACTGATTTCTACAATAAGTCCATCTTTGAATAATTTTGTAAGAGGCTGACATAATCCCTCCGGTATATGTCCAACAAGAGATCCATTATTTTTTACGATAATTGCGCTATCACTATGCTCATTTTCTGGTTCCAAATTACACTGAAGTATAGTTCCGACTGGGCATGTATATTTGTAAACGTGATATCCCTTAATAACAGATTTTATAGACACAAGCATAGGTGTTGCCATAATTCAATGTGTTTTGTGTATAAGATATATATACATGTATAAAAATTACCATTCCGAGATGCCAAAACTCACGCGCCTATTTCATTACGTCAGCAAGGTCAACGTGCGTGGTTCAATGTATTGGGGCCCAACATGGGAGATTAGTTCTGATTAAAATTATTTTGAACAATAGACGATTATCTTTTTATATCAAAATCCCGCATCAATCCCTTTAAGAACATATATGCTTGTGTCAGTAAAATCCGTCAGAACTATTCTTACTTTTTTTTAACAATTATATTGGCGGGTAAAAAATGCATAATGATCGGACTCGAAATATTCCATTGACTTTTTGAATTGTATAGAACATCCCAGATTACAGAGTTAATTGGTAACCTTACATAAATATTTCGTTGGGAAAAATCATAATATTTTTGCAGTAAAAATGCGTGAGGCTCATTTTTTATTCCCGTGCTCGGATACCGGACTCTACATGCACGGTATTAAAGTGCGGAAAAGAACAGACTTAAGCCGGTACGTTACGATACCGAAATCGACTTTAGCGTTGTCTGCAATTATAAATCAACATCCGCTCTATCTTCGGATTCGATTTCTTCTTATAGTTATGAGGGGCGAGTGGATTTATAAAGCCTTGCTTAGAAAATTAGTTTGTCTAACACTCTTATGAAGATGCGTCTCCAATTAACGCCCATCCCCAACTTTCGAAAAGTCTATGATTCTAATAAAAGCCTGGGCGCTAAATAGAATTATTACGGTACTTGTCGCATTTGCTTATAAAGCACAAATAATTACTTCTGTTCATTTTACAGTAAAGCTTAAAATACAAAATATTTTTTTGTTTCCCACCCATAAAAATTACAGCTAGCCAAAAAATTGTATTGCAAACAAAAAATATTTGTGAATACAATTTATGCATAACAATTTTTGAATCATTATTCATAATGTGGCAAACTATTTCTCTGACAAAATAACTGCATTAACCTCATAGTCACCTTAGTGCAGTAATGGGTAAACTCCTATAAAGTTATATAATAGAGTTTATAACCAACAAAGAAGTTTGTAAAACATGTATGCCCCCTATCGGCAGCCAATTAGTCATGTGATCAGGTTATTATGCATGACTTCTGACCCAGAGTGAAGAAACAATTAATAAGGGTTATCTAGTATCTACTGTTTATGACTAGTCACAAGGTAACAAGGTAATAATAATCATTGTGACCCCATAGGTTGTGTGCAGCAATTTAAGTTATTACAAATCTTAACAAATAATATATGCATAAATTTTGTGAATCATGCAGGCCTCATTAATGACAGCCAAGTTGTTACATAAGACCTTCAAATGTGTATACCAAAAGCATTTTTAGTTTAATATAAAAATATCAACTTGAGTTGTTGAGTTATTGGTCAGAAACCGTCATAAAGTACAAGGTCAAAATGACATTGACCCCTTGATCCCAAAATCAATAGAGGTCACCTACTGGTCATGACCAATCACCATACCAAGTTTGAAGTTCCTAGGCCTAAGCGTTCTTTAGTTATTGATCGGAAACCGTTTTTACCTACAAAGTCAATGTGATCTTGACCTTTGACCCCAAAATCAATAGGGGTCATCTGCTGGTCATGACCAATCATCATACCAAGTTTGAAGTTTCTAGGCCTAAGTGTTCTTAAGTTATTAATTGGAAACCGTTTTCACCTACAAGGTCAATGTGACCTTGACCTTTGACCCCAAAATCAAAAGGGGTCATTTGCTGAAACATGACCAATCACCATACCAAGTTTGAAGTTCCTAGGCCTAAGCGTTCTTTAGTTATTGATCGGAAACCGTTTTTACCTACAAGGTCAATGTGACCTTTTTACCCCTTGACCCAAAAATCAATAGGGGTCATCTGCTGGTCATGACCAATCACCATACCAATTTTGAAGTTCCTAGGCCTATGCTTCTTTAGTTATTGATCGGAAACCGTTTTTACCTACAAGGTCAATGTGACCTATACCTTTGACCCCTTGACCCCAAAATCAATAGGGGTCATCTGCTGGTCATGACCAATCACCATACCAAGTTTGAAGTTCCTAGGCTTAAGCGTTCTTTAGTTTTTGATCAGAAACCGTTTTAACCTACAAGGTCAAATTGACCTTGACCTTTGACCCCTTGACCCAAAATCAATTGGGGTCATCTGCTGGTCATGACCAATCACCAACCAAGTTTGAAGTTCCTAGGCTTAAGGTTGCTTTAGTTATTGATCGTTTGAAACCGTTTTTACCTTACAAGGTCAAATGTGACCATAACCTTTGAATTGACCCTCAGGATCAACTGGAGGTCATGTTAAAACTCATGGGTCATGACCAATCACCATACCAAGTGTCGAATGAAGTTCCTGGCCTAAGGGTTCTTTGAGTTATCACTCGGAAACCATTTGGTCTACGAACTGACGGACCGACAAATGCAAAGCAATATACCCCCTCTTCTATGAAGTGGGGGCATAATAACTACACTAAGGTAACAATTATCTCTTTTTACTTTTATACGCAATTAACAGACAACATTTTAATCTTACAGTAAAGCCTAATATTCTACAAAATTTAAAATAAACATAATAATTATAGTAAAACAAATCTAGTTACCTTTGAAAAAAGATTGTTTGGTCCTGTAACATTGCATCCAATATGACTATGAAAGTACTTGTTATTTATGATAACATGAAGCAACCCAGTGCAATCAGTGTCGACTGCTGATGTCTTGTCCTTGTACCCAGGAGCATTTATAAAACATTTGCAAACCTCCCATGGTTCTGTTGACCACTGTTGGACATCACTGTTTTTTCCAAAAAGGTGCCGGTGGTATTGATGCCATGATACTGTATAATGCTGTCATAGATGGCACCACATACATTGTTTGGACAGGGTCTCTTATTATTAGGAAAACAACAGTTACATTTATCTTGTTTGAGGGGACATATCCCTTTTGAGACTCGGACCATGATCTGGCTGGAGAGTTGTTATCTGACAGGTGCCACATGGTATGTTTGGTTGAGGAGTCTTTGTTTGTTGTATTTTGTTATAATATCGTTGTGCTGCTGTCTTCCAATGTCATCACAAAATGGCGCAAGTCCCTCTTTAAGATAACCCAAGCCTAGGCAAGCCTTAGCCCACTGCCGGTATTTGTTGTTCTTTAAATGTATCTCATGTGCCATCTTGATTTCTAAAACAAACAAAAAATATTTTTAGCTACAATTTTAAGAATCCAAAGGGAAAACCAACATTAACTATGAATTGATCACAAACACTTGTATGCCCTGAACTGCTTGCCAGTTAAGGGACCATGAACTTGACGTATACAATGAAGGCATTGTTACTATCTCTAGTATAGGCCATGTTGGCCCCTGAGATTGTTTGTTTAGAAATAGTCATCATATTAGTACAGAAGTAGATATTATTTGGGCACATTGAGCGTCTAAAATTCAACAATTTCTAGTTCACGTGGTGAGTCACGTGGTAGTCACGATGGTTGTATGAAGTCACGTGGTGAAGTCACATGGGGATTGGAGTCACGGGTGTGGATTCATGTTGGTGTCACATAGTGGATGTCACATGTGGTGGAGTCCAGCGTGTTGTTC
>NW_026853857.1:0-13858 GCF_026571515.1 Ruditapes philippinarum
TTAACAAATAATGCTTCTCTATAAACTGTAATCGAAGGCTTTTTTGTAGTCTTTAAAAGCGCAATACAATTTCTTTTTATCATGTAACACTTTTTGATATACAATGTAATAAAAATATACAATCTCTGAAACCAAACTGATTTTCACAAAATATATCTTCTGTCTCGCACCATTCGTTTATTCTGTTTCTTAAAAACAAGGGAAAAAAGTTTAGCCATGCTATTCACAAGAGTAATACCCCTGTAATTACTAGGATCGGATTTATCACCCTTTTTGTAAAATTGGGGACAGATTATCCCCCTTGGTCCAAGAATCAGGATAAACCCCTGCATCATAGATATGTTAAATAATTTAACTAAATATGGTGTAATGAAATCTTTAGCGTCGATAAAAAATTCGGCCACAGTTTTATTCCGTTGATGCAGCTTTATTTCTATTGCATGAGGAAATCGCTTTTTTAAAGATTTCATCTTTGGTGATTTTTGTATCTAAAAAAATCTACATGAATTTCATCTTAATTTACTTATAAATCATTCATATCTGTATTTTCTTGACTTGTTAGCAAAATGATTAAACAAACTCGTCTAAAGAAACATCGAAGTTTGTACTCTCATTCTTATTTCGGAATTTATTAAATTTCTGCCAAAATTTACGAGGTGATTTTTTACTTAAATCAGAAAATATATTTTTTTTCCAGTCTTGAAAAACTTTACTTTAGCTTTATGTTTTATTTTATCATATTTGCTCCTTAATTCTAAAATACGTTTTCTGTTTTCCTCTGTGTTTACTCTATTGAGCCTTCTTCTCGCTTCATAAAAAAGTGATTTATAATGCCTACATTCTTGATTAAACCATCGATTTTTGCCCTTTTTGCTATTAGTAAGACCATTTTTTGTTATTGTTTTACCAAAAATCATAGATGAACATTTATATATCACATCCGAAAATGCTTGCATACCTTCACTGATATTAATATTTTTTTTATCAATTTCGTATACAATCTTGTCAAAATCATTTCTATTATTCTCTAAACAAGCCAAAAGGTCACAAACATGATCATTATTCCAAAATTTCAAAATTGTGAAAGCTCGCCGATGATTTGCTTTTTGAAAGATTACGAGGTAACAACCTATTGGTGGTCGTCAGAACCTAAGGCATAACGTTATTGAGGAGCTGATTTTAATTAGATTGTGGTATCCGACATCTTTTTTGCATGGTACATCTGTCAAATTATATTGTGTTGAAAAATAAAGATTCAAACAAACCGTCTATTACGTCTTCCCATACTAAGTGAAACATTTTAACCAACCTGTGTTTTTGGCAGTGGTCTTTGTTTAAAGACCCGTCTTATTTGAGAGCATATGCTATAAAGCATTGACATCAAATCGGAGCTGTCTGGAGATGTTCCCAAAAATCTAAGAATTAAAAGAGTAAAATTTATTTGAAAAAAATATAAAATGTGAATCAATGTCGATCGTATAAATAATGTTCGGGATACATGGTCAGTAAGGGTATGTTTAGTTTAAATGTTAAGAATTCACCTTGAAAACATTTTAACTTGAATGTGGAAAAGGTTGGTAAGTAAACATAACAAACCCGAGTATAAGATCACAGGAAAAATACTATGAAAGCCTTAACAGGTTTGATCAGAGAATCTTTGCATTTAAAAAAAAACCGAACTTTAATCATGAGGAACAAGCGAGTCCCCCCCTTGAATATCTTTCCGCCAAAAGGCACCAAAAAATAGAGTTCGGACGCAGACACTTTAACCATGTGGTAAACGTTATCTTTCGATAAAGAATATAAACCCTGCATTGAGACAAACACATTGTTAACTAAAAACAGCGTTACATTTCGTAAGTAGAATAGCGCGTCCTGTGTTGTGACGAAATCCCTTTAAACACGAGAACAGCGCTATTCTTTCTTATTACCTTAAAATGATAACAGGCGGTGTACTCATCCATGATCTAACCATCTCAGCTGCTTTGGCGAGTATGGAGGTTTTTCCGGTACCACTGGTTCCGTGTAACACAAGCGGCTGGTTCTCTCCTGCACCGGAACCTGTCACATAGCTTTTGATTTTCTTTAAATATACAATAGCAATTTTTATTATTGTTTATTATAACAAGTATAAGCATTTCCAAATAAGCTTGGAATCTGTGGTTAACACATTAAGCCAACAAATTACTTGATTTACTCTACCATTTCGTTCTAGTCAAAATATTTTGACATGTGAAGCTAGATTCCGAGATATTTTTTGTTTTTCGCCAATATCTGGGAGATATTGCCCACAAGAAAAAAAATCGCAAAAACTAAACGGGTAGTATAATCATTTGGACTACATTTGCTATTTAATTCGACTGCTTTTCGAAGATTTTTTACACACAATAAAAAGTCTCATTATTTTAAACTTGCCCCGAAGAAATCATTTATTAAGGGTTTTTTGAGTGCAAATTTTTGTTGAAAGAAAAACAAAATATACTCTTATTTAGACAACATTCTCTTATAAAAAATTTACGCATCCCTTTATTTGAAATAAAATCACTGTCAGAAAATATAACCTTCCTGCCAGATATTTCATGGCTTAGTAACATTTCCTTGCACTCATTAAATCAGAAAGTCAGCTGTAATACTGTAAATTTTTCGCGAAATTTTAATTTTCGCTATTAATCGCGAATAGGCTGCGTCGCGAATTCATGATGCCGCGTAAATTTTATATCATAACCTATATTATAAAAAATAAAACCGATGACAATTATTTTCGAATTGTTATAAAGTTTGATTATCAATACAATGACAAAATAATTAGTATGTGCAATGTTTTATTTACAACATAATAAAGATATGAAGCTTTACAAGCAAATTTTTCCAATTCCTTTTTCCGACTGAATACATGTATATCATGTACAAAAAGCTGACATTATTTTGAGACAATATCTACAAATTTTGCCTTTTACAGTCAAATGTGAGCACCTTTTATTTAGATGACAATATATTTACAGTAAAACAGTGATCAACGGACAATTCACGTATTGTAGATAAAATATTATGAACAAGTGTATTACACCTTCTTACAAACATTTAACGTTTTACCAAATACGCTTTTGCAAACAATCAACAAATTTAACTAATGATAAGAAAACCCGTTCATAACAAGTCAATAACATGTGTGTAGGTATATTCTATATACAAAATAAATAAATAACTGTCTCTTACTTACACTATTAACATTTACCGTGAATAAATGCGGCACAGTATGTAAATTAACGTAAACCTACCCTGTTATATTGCGTAAATAAAATTCAACCAATCGCGAATAAAAATTTCTGACCCTGCCATCGCGAATTCATAATTACGCGAAATAATATAGGGATGGGATTTACGCGAAATAAAGTAATGTGACATTATAAATCGATCGTTTGTTCGTATAAATCGTGCAGAATACAAACAATCGTTCATTTTACCTTTAATGTTTCTTCCCTCCCGCTAAAACCTTCACATTTGGATTGACAGAATTGAATGTGTTGAAGGCACTCCTCTATCAGAGGATCTTTGAGTTTTTCTTTCTCTGCTACAGACTTTTCCACCATGCCAATCATGTGCTGCACAAAGTCGTTACAGAGAGATTCTAGGTACTTCTTGTGCTCTTCTGACGAATTTGGGTCAATTCCTTAAAATAACATTAAAAATAAACAATTATCTATCAACACATCCTAAATGATATGAGAGTTTTGGTGGAAAGTGTATCTCACTCGTTTCATTTCTAGCACTCACGTGACTTATAAATGTGGCAATGTTGACCCGCTTGTGTATTGGTCAACCCTTTTAAAATCTGTGTTGCATCTGTATTAAATTTATAAAATATATCTTAATCCAACAAACACTTGAGTTTAGTGCAACGATAATCACGTGATTCAACGATACCCTTAAACGCTAAATAACTTAAATGGGCTTGTCTTTCATTCAGTCTGAGCATAACCATTCATCATTTTTAGCGGAAAAAAATCGAAATAATAAATGACGGAAAAGCTGACCATGATCAGACTGAACGGATATGACGACTCATCATGGTTTTCAATGGTCGCATAAGTAGAATCTGTTGCCGCTAGCAGACGACATTTTAAAGGTATTGAAAAAATTTATAAATCAAGTTTTGAACAACTCTACTCTCAGTGTGATTTTCTTTTCAGATCTTCAAGAAAAATTAATGCTAACCAACTGAAACACTGAATTTTTTAAATAGCCAACAAGTTTTGTGTAAAGATCAGGTCATCATTACAAGTTAAACACAGTGACATTGGCATAAACAAATCGATTGAAATTGTTTCATTGATACGAATGTGGTGTTTCGGGGCATTTTGAAGTATTTTTTTATCCTAACATTATACAAAATGGCCTTATCCATCTTCTTAACGGCATAGAAATGTAGTTATTTTTATTGCTAATTATGACTTTTCGTTCAAATAAATCACCGGCCCTCTCTAACAAAAATACATGGGACTTCGTTTTACTTTAAAGTCTCGTCCATTTTAAAACAAAAATGCATTTATTTTTTCGAAAAATCAACTTTACTGCACCTAACCATATATACTTTGATACTGATGATGATGGTAATGATGAAAATGATGACGACGATGACAATGAAGCTACTAACGACGACGACGACGACGACTTTGGTAATAACATTTTTGATAATAATAATGGCGCTGTGAGTGAGCGTTTAGTACTCATTGAGTAATGTTCAGTGTTTGAATATTGTCCGGTGAGTATTGTTCAAGTTAGTAATGACCACTGTATGATAAGTTATCAGTGAGTAATTATTACTGTGTGAGAATTAATCAGTGAGTTACTATAACTGTATGATAAGTAATTAGTGAGTAATTATTACTGTGTGAGAAGTAATCAGCAAGTAACTTTTATTCAGACAGTGTTACCACTGTACCACAGCACCCGCTCTGAATTATGCCCATTTTGGAGGTCCTTATATACATAATCACAGTAATGGCAAACAAATAATTTTAATAGTTTCAATTGCTACAGTTGTAAGTCAAATTTGTTTGAACATATCGAATATATATTCAACACATGACTGAGTATTGAAAAGACTGGTCTGACCAGAACACTTTAATTTATGTAAAATGTTGAAATAAGAACATCAGCAACACTTTAACTGTAAAACATGAACTAGTACGCAATAAAAAATAACGTATTATGTTCTATTTTTTCAACTTTAATGGTTTTTAATTTATACACGCAATAAGTGTGGCCATATTGTGTTCTTTTTCAACATAAATTCTTTGTTGGAGCGATTTAGAAAGTGCTCAGTAAAGACAATGCAGTAACGTACCATGGCATACTCATTTGTACCAACTGTAAAGTTAACAAGAGTTGTCTAAGGTAAGGAGACAACGAAGCTCGACTAATTAAACTTAACGCAGTAAGGACGACAAAACTATGAAAGAAAAATCAATTATGATGTAATTATACTTCTGTATCCGTATCAAGAAAGGACTCAAATGTTCTGTATTTTTGCACAAAATAATACGACAAGAAGTTATAATAAACAAATAACATTTGTTAACATAAATTCCAAGATCAATGGGGAATAATTCTGGAAATAGTCTCGCTAGAGTTATTAACCTTGTCACAGATCATGAGTTTAATGATACGAAAAGATGTTGAAATTTGAAGTAGATACCTTAAAAACTAAACAAGTAATGGTATTTCCTAAGGCAATTCCAAGTTCAAAGGGAGATAAATTTGAAATATTGCTTCAAAAGTTATAAGCATTGTCAAATAAGATGTGGTTGATGATAAGGAATATGTTTTTGAAGTTTGAGGTAGATAACTTTAAAAACTAAAGATTTATTATTTTAAAAGAAAATAGTAAAAAATGGCATTTTCCAAGTAAAAAATATCTATAAGTTCATAGGGAGATAATTCTTTCAATATTGGTGCTAGAGTTATAAACCGTGCCCAATAAGAGGTGGTTGATAATAAGAAAGATATATTTGAAGTATGGAGTTGATCCCTAAAGAAATAAAGAAGTAATAGTAAAAATATTTTTTTAAAGGAAAATTCTAAATTCAAGGGGAGATAAATCTGAAAATATTGGTGCTAAAGTTATGATTTAAAATTCATGTTTGACTTATATTGATAAACCAGCACTTTGCAATTGGTAATTATGCGTTTCGTTATTCATTTGTGTTATTATTCGAATCAAGAAACTGGATTTACTGCTATTGTAATGTCATTTGACAGCAAACTTTTGATAATGAAACTACCGTGACAACGTTTTAAAATGGTACAGTATATGTAGGCAATCCGGATCTAAGACAATCCGAAACAAATCATTTTAATTCAGCAATGAAACATGAAAAGTATATGATCCTTATGTTTCCGAAGAAGAAAATAATTGATACAAGTTAAAAAATCAGCACCTTTGTTTAAGGGAATATACGTTTTTAGTGATCCAGAAGTACTTGAATGACATGATGTTCCAATAACCTTTGCTTTAATATTTTCAAATGATTTTCTTTGTCGTAACTCTATATTGTTTGTATAATATGTTGTGAAATAATCAGTTTAAGTTGTTTCATGCTGATTTCTATTTTTTCTACTGCAGTATTTAATGTCAAGATTTCAAGTAAACTAGATTATTATGTTGTGTGACAGTGATATGATGTTTAGGAAAGAAATGGCACCAGTAAATTTTAGATTTTGTCATTTGTATACTCGAGCCAAAAGGACTTGGAAATTATTTGAAAAATAACACTTTTCATAAGGTGATTCTGATTGGCTATACTGTACCCCAAGTTACGGATATTAAAATGACTGTGTTAAAAGGCACATGGTCACGAGAATCTATCCGTCTTTGTTTTGTTCTCCTTTAATTCATACCAGTGTGTGCAGGTTTTTGCATTCCTATCAAATATATTCATATTGTATAATGTACTATTTCTCTCCAATTTCCGTTTTCGGACCTTTTGCCGGCTAAAATTCACTACACGCCTACTGTTAAAGGTTTTTATATATACTTTGTTTCTATGTGTTATATAATAAGGTCGTATCTACCATTTACGCACCATTTTCACAGTAACATGTAACAAACTGCCTCAATATTAAAAGGGCGTATCTGTAAGCCTGCAGTTACGACTTTATATGATTCCAAAGTGAACATACGACCTTTACTTATTGATGTTTTCTGGCTAAAATATTTTGTCTCGGGAGCTGGGAACCAGACCGAATTATGACAATTGAAACTGAATCAGTCATATAAGGAGTTAAGTACCACCTACGTCTCAATAATTCTCGATCGTCGATATTGTTAGATAATTTCTAACTGTTGTGTTATTGCTCGAGCAGTTACAAAATTTACTGACTTCCTTTGTTAAATTTATTTGAACAATAACATTTATTTGTTTATAACAATTTCTCAAATTATTTTAGAGGACCGTATGAACAGAAAACTTTAATTGGACCGTATGAACATAAAACTGTGATCAAAGATGACGTTTTCTGTTCAGAAACGTAAAGAATGCTATAATTCTGGCCGGTAATATATTTTGAATTTGTCAAAATGAAGGACACAGGCATGTACCCTCTTGTGAACAAATAACAGTTTAAAAAACATAAAACTTAAATCGGACCGTATGAACATAAAACTTAAATCGGACCGTATGAACATAAAACTGTAAAAGGACCGTATGAACATAAAACTGTAATAGGTCCGTATGAACAGAAAACTATAATAGGACCGTATGAACAGAAAACTGTAATAGGACCTCAGTATAAACATAAAACTGTAATAGGACCGTATGAACAGAAAACTGTAATAGAACCGTATGAACAGAAAACTGTGATCAAGGATGACGTTTTCTGTTCAGAATCGTAAAGAATGCTATAATTCTGGCCGGTAATATATTTGAATTTGTCAAAATGAAGGACACAGACATGTACCCTCTTGTGAACAAATAACAGTTAAAACAACGACATAATAAAAAGTCAGTCTAAGGTAAAACGTATAGATTGCAACAAAGACTAAATTAATAGTAAGAATTTCAATAAAGAAGAAGAAGAAGAAAAATGATTTTATTTTCAACTTGTACACAACATATGGTACATCGTTGTACAATATACATTTACAAAATACATGGTATATGGTCACTATGATTGACAATGTTAACATTCTGTATCAGCAATCAATAATGTTTAAGTAAAGTTTATATCTATTAAAGACTAAATAAGTATGTGTATGTTCTTAAGATATTACCTTAGAAAATATATACTTAAGTATTCATCTTAGAAAAAGACAAATCAAATTTGAAAATAAACTTAAGTAGAGTGAGAAATATTTTGCATAATTTGAAAGTTTTTGTGTAATTTATATGCATATGAATGATAACATGTTTGTTGAGAACAATCATAAATGATATATTCATTTTCAATATTGCTTGACATCAAAGACAAGGAAGTGGGTAAAGAGAAAAGGTTAAGGTCACATAAAAGTCAGGGAGAATGTATTGTTGTCGTTTAATTAGTTTAAAATCGATAATCGAATTTCAATATTTTACTGCTTTCTGATGGGCAGAAGAGGTTTGAAGGGAAGACTCGTTTTTCTTTAGAGGAAGTCATCAATTCTTCAGTGTAATAGCTGCGGGTCATTATTCCATGGACATCACTTTTATTCATTACAGCGGTACAGAACAGAATCTCAATTTCTATATTGACCCGATATTATTCAAGTAAAGATTATCTTGTTCAATGTCTGCTCCTAATATCGAGACAACGTTAAAATGACAAAAATAAAAAAAATTAATATATACTTTTGTACTCTTTTTTCGGTTATTCTGATACACCTCGAATCTCGCAGATTTTTCTGTTTATACCTCGTTCCTAACTGCTTAAGGTTATTTCGATAGTTTGAAAGATTTTGTGTAATTTATGTGCATATGAATGATAAAATGATAAATGATATATTCATTTTCATATAAATCGTGGAAAATTCATGAGACCCAATGCTTTGACCCAATGATCAAACAAGTGCAGTAAAGAGAAGAGTGCATAATGATTATTTAGTACATGCTATTCATTAGATAGAAAAACTAAATATTTTTTCACACTTGCCGAACTTTATTTAAATGCGGCCGAAAAAATGTACAATAAATGAACGGACATTACAGCAAATACATTTCCTGTCGTCATTAAAATACGAGTATGCATGATTACGGAACATTTATATCATGTTTAAAATGTTTATTTGCTTAAATCACAATTCAATACATTTATTAATTGATTAGGTTATATATTTAGTTGAAGCGTTGAGTATTACAATTAAAAGTTCATGTATGTCAATTTACTTTTGGCGATAAATTTGTTATTATCGGATCTATATTTAAACATTTTTTTGGGCCAAAAGGGTTTTAAGGAAACTAAAATTTGTTATCAATATGGGGCCCAAAAAAAGGGCCCGATATCTAAATTTTTCGCACAGTGAAACGCAAAAATTTTAAAACGATTTTTTCCACCCAAAAAACGGGGGGTACTACATCTCCCATCAATTATTTAAAACCCTCTGCGACCCTATTTGAGCCGGGTTTTTATAAAAAGCTGCAAAACACGCCCCCGGGTTTTTCAATTTCCCCAGCGTTAAAAAAGGTACCGGAAATATTTAAATTTTATGTAGAAAACCCCTTTTTTAAAAAACCCCTTTCCCCCAAATTTTCACAAATTTGAAATTTATCGAATTTTTTTGTTTCCCTTTAAAATTTAAATAAATATATTTTTTCAAAAAAGTCGATAAATTTTACGTTTTTGGGGAAATTTTTCCCCAACTTTTTGGGGGCTAAAAAAAGATCTGGTTTTTGGGGAGAGCTTCGGAACAGGGAAAACCCAAAGGGTAAAAAACTTTTAATTTTGGGCTCCCGTTATCGGGTTTAAAGAAAATGGTGTCTTGTAGCTTTTAAATTTATGACTTAAAAATGCGGCCCAAATATGGGGACATAAAATTGGATTTTTGTTAAAAAAATCCCTTTTTATTCTTGTTTAAACAAATTTTAAAAAAATTTAAATCCCCAAAACCCTTAAGAAATAAATACAAGTAATGAAAATATGTGATGGGTTTTAAAAAATTTTTCCCCAATTTTGGGTTTTTAAAAATATCGGGGAAAATTTACAAAAATTGATATGGGTTCAATAGGGGGCCCGGGAAAATTTTATTTCTCAATTTTTTAGGCGGGTAAATAAAACCACTTACGAAATTTTTTTTAAAAAAACCATTTTAGGGGCATTTTTCTTAAATGAAACATTTACGCATTTTTAACGAACCATTTACGCATGTCTTTAATGTATCACTTACGCATTGTCTTTAATTAACCACTTACGCATTTCTTTCATTTTCTTTAATGAACTACTTACTCATTTCCTTCAATGAACCACTTACGCAATTTCTTTAATTTACCGCTAATGCATTCTCTTGAAGGGTCGAATCCAACAAGGGATTTTGGATCATTTCTTGTGATAAAATCATCCAGCTAGAATATCAGAGGTAAATAAGTTTGCTATTAAATTGTCTTGCCTGTTCCACGTCTCATGTTCGCATTTACCACTAGAGCAAATCGGCTTGAAATAAAAAAGTGTCAACATGTCTAGAAAGAACCTAATAATAATTTTGTTAAAATGAGGGTCTATTAAATTTTTAAAACAAAAATTCCTACTTGTAGATATTGACTACTTTAATAGTATTGCTTTGACCGATCATTATTGCATTACCAGTAGCACTCCATTTGACGCTGTAATTAAGAATTTTTGTAGGGTCTAGAGTTTTTTTCAATTTATCCTCCTTTAATTCTTTCAACATTTGCCTGGCTCTTTGTACCTTTTCTTCTGATCCAGGACATTCTGAAAATATAATTAAATTACGATCATTGATTGATAGATTTTTTGATTGAGTGATTGATTGATTGAAAAAGAAAGAAAGAAAATACTAAAGCATATTTGGACACGAATACTATAATAAATCATTGTTGTGCAGTTTACAGTACTGAATTCTACGCCTCGTCCAATATAGGTGTCACAGATATGCACGTGTGAAATAGAATTTGTATTGATTTAAACAACATATAATGATTTTTTAATCTAAACCACTATTTTAAGCAGAAAACACATTAAATTAGGGAAACTATCAAAAACCACAGTGTTTTGTATGCCATTAGAAAAAGGTACTTGGTAGTACCAATTTTTATTTGTTTGGGTCGTCAGACCAAACAAATAATGGTAGCCAAATTTCAGACCCTGATGTTCTTATTTGCAAATGCCGAAAGAAGTCCAAACTCCTCGAAGCGGATACTTCCCTTCATATGTACATTAACGCCGAAAAATTAAGGGGAGATCACTGCGTAAAGATTGTCAAATGACAGGCGCATTAATTTTCGTAACGAAAAAAAAATAGTATCCGATTGGTCGAAGATTTCTAATATTGTGTTATTCTAAGGATGAAATTTTATTTCATCGAGTGGGCTTTAAAAACAAAATTGTTTATTAAGAATACTGTTTTTAAAGTTCACAAGATGAATTAAAATGATATGATAAGATGTTATTTATCAATTTCAGCTTTGCTTTTTCTAATTTGTCAGAATTGTCAGCAAAAATGAAATTGAGGTACCACATGGGGAAAATCTTATAAAAGTAGTTTCGTCATTGAAAAGTGTGAAATTATATTTTGATAATTTTCACTGTAAAATTATCAAATATAATTTTCACGGATAAATCAGTATCTACTAAAAAGCATAAAATAAATGCTTATATTCAGCTCCATGATTATTTACTTGTTATACAACAGGTTTACCTTGAACAAAATATATCGAAACTAATAAAGGTTACACACTTTAATTAAGAATAATATGGTATTCTTCAGGTTGTTATTCTTATAAACTCCCCGTGGTTCTAGGGTTACACGCTGGTTTCAGAAGCGAAAGGTCCGGAGTTCGAAACCCCAGTTCAAGCAACTCATTTTTTTAAAAATTGATTAAGCCAAATAAGCATTGAGTTGAATATCATTGTTGTAAATTAGTCTTATAACTCTAGAAACAGAAT
The DNA here is from genome assembly GCF_026571515.1 of Ruditapes philippinarum. NCBI lineage: Eukaryota > Metazoa > Mollusca > Bivalvia > Venerida > Veneridae > Ruditapes > Ruditapes philippinarum. The sequence continues at coordinate 12,094 of NW_026853857.1, forward strand.
TTGGTGACAATTTACAAACAAATTGGTTTATAATCTCACAACCTTCACCTTTCTGACATTCTGAGACCCAAACAAATTCAGCGCCTTCTGTGCTTTGATTAACTTGAGCTATCACTAAAAATTAGTGATACCTGCACAAGTAACTTTGACTCAATCAAAAATAAGTGGTCTGAAGAAAAATTTGAACTCAACCTATAGTAAATGAAATGTAAACTGTGTACAAACAATTATTTCAATTAATTGCAAAACCAACCGGGGTCTTCATATAAGCTTGCTATACACCATGCTTGATTAAAATAACTCATTTCTAACTCTACTTATTGTCCGGAAACCATTTTTCTATTTTTAGGAACGGAGACCTTGACCTTGACCATAGGGGTCTAAATGCAAAACCAACCGGGTTCTTTATTTATGCTTTCTTTACACCATGTTTGATTACAATATCTCATTCCTAACTCAAGTTATTGTCCCTAAATTATTTTTCTTTTTTATTTACTGTGACCTTGACCTTCACCCCAAGGGGTCGAAATGCAATACCAACCGGGATCTTCATATAATATAAGCTTGCTTTACACCAAGTTTGACTACAATAACTCATTCCTAACTTAACTTGATGTCCAGAAACCAATTTTCCATTTTTAGTAACGGTAACCATGACCCAAGGGGGTCCCACTGCTATACCAACCGAGGTCGTCATAGGAGCTTGTTGTACACGAAATTTGATTACAATAAATCATTCCTAACTCAAGTTATTGTCCAGAAACAATTTTTTCTATTTTTAGTAACTGTGACCTTGACCTTGATTACACTTACTCTTTTCTATTCTAATTATTGCCCGGAAACCAATTTTCTAATTTTAGTAACAGTGACTTTGACCCTAGGGGTCAAAATGCAATACAACCACAAAGACAAAATAGTGATCTGGTGATTTTTTACAGAACAGTTTTTGTTTGTTTTGCATGATAGTTTTCTCTCATAAGGGGCCGTTATTCTTTATATATAGTATTATGAGCGTATATGGGTAAATAATTGTGTCTAGTGCCTGTGCTCTAGCTATTATCCGGAAATCATGATGTTGACCGACGGACCGACGGATGACCAACAAGCTGACTCCTATATTCCTCCTAAACTTCTTTGTGGTGTTATAAAAAGTCTCAAATACTAGTATGTAAAAAATAACTCGCACAAAAATAATCAACCACAAGAGCAAGAGTTACTTTGAGTACTGTGTAAATATGAAGTGATTTTCTTGATTCGGAAAATTATACGAGGCAAGATCCAAGATCGAGTAAAATATGATTTGTTATAGAGTATATATGTTTCATATTTTAAATTAAATATGGTATATTTTTTGTAAATTTTTCGATTCAAAACGAGACATCACTGGAGCTCTGACACACTTAAAATGCGTACATAAATAAAAAACGAAAGACGAGAGTAACACAGATGTATTCTGCACCTATATATCTTGATAGATTATAATTATATATCTTGACAAATAACTGACCCTATATATCTTAACTTATTGCATCGAAGTATACTGTACCTATATATATATATTGATAGATTACACAGAAGTATACTGTACGTATATATCTTGGCAGATTACACAATAGTATACTGTACGTATATATCTTTACGGATTACACAGCAGTATAGTGTACCTATATATCTTGACAGATTGAACAGAAGTATACCCTGTAGGTTATATATCTTGACATATTACCACAGAAGTATACTTAGGTATATATCTTGACATATCTTG